>NC_140963.1:135219542-135224542 GCF_056783735.1 Eptatretus burgeri
AAATTTTGGAGATAAAAGTCAGTTACGTTTTTGGAGGAATCTGCAGTGATTGATACTAGTGAAGGGCAGTGGTGAGGTTGGAGTGAGTGCATGCAGTGGTGAGGGTGGGGTGAGTGCAGGCAACGATGAGGGTGGGGTGAGTGCAGACAAAGGTGAGGGTGGGGCAATTGCCAATAAAGGTGAGGGTGGAGCGAGTGTATGCAAAGGTGAGGGTGGGATGAGTGCAGGTGGTGGTGAAGATTGCGACCATGCAGGTAGTGGTGAGGGTACAGTGACGACATGCATTGGCAAGAGTGAGGGTGGGATGAATGCAGGTGGTGGTGAAGATTGCGACCATGCAGGTAGTGGTGAGGGTACAGTGATGACATGCATTGGCAAGGGTGAGGCAAGTGCAGGCAGTGGTAAGGGTGCAGCAAGTGCAGGCAGATATTTAAACCAACCCTTTTACTTACAGGCTGCTATGTTACCTTTCCTCTTCTTTATCCCCATTTCCTGTTCATTAATTTCCTTGCATATTGTGCCACCTTACTTCATTGTCATCTTGTTGCCTTTTTACTCACTGTCACCTCACTCTTCCGTGAGCCTTGACTTTTTACACCAAAAAGATTTCCAAATTGAATTTATCAGTCACCTACAAATACTCTATTCATTTTATATGATAAACAACCATAGCATATCAATTGAAAATTAAGTAGATCATGTCTTTAGTTGTTTTTTTGTTTTTTTTGTATACCTTGTTGAGGCTCGTATGAGAGCGAACACACAGAACGTACAACAAGGGGAGCAGGAGAACAAGAGGGGTGGTAGAGGGAAGGAAAAAACAGTGGGGAACAGAGACGTGGGATCTCTAGAAGGGGGAGGGATGGGGCGGTGTACACAGGGTAAACAAGATGGACACTACAGGGACTTTCAGGAAGGAAAGCAGGGAATTTGAAGGAGGTGGGTTTGAAGTGGATTAACGGTGGTAGAAAAGATCGAGGATTTGGATGGGGGATGATAAGAGGTGGTGGTGAACAGCTGTTTTGATGATTCGTAGAATGTGTTTTATCACCACCTTGTCGATTCATCCATCCTTGGCAATTGTGGGAATCCTTGATTCCAGAATACTTTGAAACACCTGTGGTGGCATCAAATGATGATAAGTACGACAACTAGCCACGACAGGAAAAATGGCAGTGTTTCAAGCAGGCAGAGGAGATGCTTCAAAAGATTCCATGAAATATAAATGGAAATATATGGGGTGGGGATGCTAATGAAGATGACATAACCTTTTTTGACTGATGATGGTGCAGCAAGATCTGATGGCCATAACTCTTTCATCAGGTATCATCTATGCAATGGTTTCCATCATTCATTACATTGTTCGGCCATGATCAGGATTCCAATAATTCAGAGGACGACTGCCAACACTGACTTCATGACTTCACCTGCCAACACGTACTTTCTTCATCCCACATAGTGCACAAATAGGCCAGGTGTGCCAGAGAGAGTTTACCACCACCTGTGTTCAATGAAAGCACATATCCCACCAGAGGTACCTCGGCGACACGAACGCTGCATGAGTGACAAGCAAATGTTCTTTCATTTAGCACCTTTAAGGAATGTGCCAACTTGTCCCCAGTTATAAAATGGGGGATAGCAGTTCAACTTCATTAAATGTTTGAGAAATATGTGCTGGCTGTCATGACCCTGCTGTTCATTCTACTTTCTGTAGCATTCGTTATTTAGCAATTCGTTACTTAGAACACATGTTCGAAGCTTTTTCTGCAGATTCTAAAAGTGAAAATGTAGATAATTGCCTTGACACTTGTTTCACAAGGATCAGGTTTCCGGAATGCATATTTCTTTTCATAAACAAGAACAATTTTGTGGGCATGAGGGCAAAGGAAACGTTATTAGTTTGTAATGAAGAGACACTTTGAAATGGCAATCTACATCATGAGTGGTGTCCAATTCCAATGTTTGCTGTGACCTGTTTTCACCCTGTAGAGTCAGTCGTGTGAAGTTTAGGTTTAGAGACAAATTTCATGAAAGTGAGAGTGAGCATATACATACATACATATACATATATATATATATATATATATATATATATATATATATATATATATATATATATATATATATATATATCTTCTTCTTCTTCTTTCGGCTGCTCCCGTTAGGGGTCGCCACAGCGGATCATCCGCATGATCCGCATAATGATTTGGCACATGTTTTACGCCGGATGCCCTTCCTGACGCAACCCTGGTCGCCTCTTACGACACAGGGATATGGTACACCTATTTTAACCGGGGTATACACCGGCCCAGTACACTGGTACTCACTACGCCGACCTCGGAAGGATGACAGGCTGAGTCAACCCCCTGGTGTATTAATTCAGTGGCCGAACGGGGCTTGAACTCAGGACCTTTTGGATCCCAAGCCGCTGCCCAAACCACTGTGCCAACACCAGGAGATATATATATATATATATATATATATATATATATATATATATATATATATATATATATATATATATTTTTTTTTTTTATATATATATATATATATATATATATATATATATATATATATATATATATATATATATATATATATATATATATATATATATATTTTTTTTTTTATATATATATATCTTCTTCTTTCAGCTCGCTCCCGTTAGGGGTCGCCACAGCGGATCAACCGTCTCCATTTTGCTCTATCCTCCACATCTTCCATTAACACTCCAACCACCCGCATGTCCACCCTCAACGTGTCCATGAACCTCTTCTTTGGCCTTCCTCTTCTCCTCCTGCCTGGCGGCTCCATCTTCAACATCCTTCTCCCGATATACTCCGCTTCCCTCCTGTGCACATGTCCAAACCATCTCAATCTCGCCTCTCTCACTTTGTCTCCAAACCGTCCTACCTGCGCTGTCCCTCTAATAGACTCATTCCTTATCCTGTCCATCCTCGTCACTCCCAACGAGAATCGCAGCATCTTTAACTCTGCCACCTCCAGCTCCGTTTCCTGTCTTTTTGTTAGTGCCCCCGCCTCCAAACCATACAACATAGCTGGTCTCACTACCGTCTTACATGCTTTCCCCTTCACTCTTGCAGCTACCCTTCTGTCACAAATCACTCCTGCAACTCTTCTCCACCCACTCCATCCTACCTGCACTCTCTTTTTCACTTCTCTCCCACACTCTCCGTTACTTTGGACAGTTGATTCCAAGTATTTAAACCAATCCACCTTCCCCACCTCAACTCCTTGCAACCGCACCATACCACCACCCTCCCTCTCATGTACGCACATGTACTCCGTCTTACTCCGACTGACTATCATTCCCCTTCTCTCCAGTGCGTACCTCCACCTCTCGAGGCTTGCCTCAGCCTGCTCCCTACTCTCCCTACAGATCATGATGTCATCCGCGAACATCATAGTCCATGGGGACTCCAGTCTGATCTCGTCCGTCAACCTGTCCATCACCATTGCAAACAGGAAAGGGCTCAGAGTCGATCCTTGGTGCAATCCCACTTTTACCTTAAACCGGTCCGTCATTCACACCGCACACCTCACCGCTGTCACACTGTCCTCATACATATCCTGCACGATCCTCACATACTTCTCCACCACTCCCGACTTCCTCATACAATACCACAACTCCTCTCTTGGCACCCTATCATAAGCTTTCTCTAAATCCACAAACACACAATGTAACTCCTTCTGGCCTTCCCTATACTTCTCCATCAACATTCTCAAAGCAAACATTGCATCAGTGGTGCTCTTTCCTGGCATAAACCCATATTGCTGCTCACAGATCGTCACCTCTCCTCTCAACCGAGCTTCCACTACTCTTTCCCACAACTTCATGGTGTGGCTTAACAACTTTATCCCTCTGTAATTTCCACAGCTCTGCACATCACCCTTATTCTTGAAAATCGGAACCAGTACACTTAATCTCCACTCCTCCGGCATCCTCTCACTTTCCAAGACTTCATTAAACAATCTGGTTAACAACCCCACTGCCATCTCTCCTTAGCACTTCCATGCATCCACTGGTATACCATCTGGGCCAACCGCCTTTCCACTTTTCATCTTCTTCATAGCAGTCCTCACTTCATCCTTACTGATCCACCCCACTTCCAGATTCACGATCTCCACCTCTTCCAACCTTTTCCCTCTCTCTTTTTATTCATTCATCAGCTCCTCAAAGTACTCCATCCACCTTCTCAACACACTCTCCTCGCTCATCAGCACATTCCCATTTACGTCCTTTATCACCCTAACCTGCAGCACATCCTTCCCAGCTCAGTCCCTCTGTCTTGCCAATCGGTATAAATCCTTTTCCCCTTCTTTTGTATCCAACTTCTCATACAGCTCGTCATATGCCTTTTCCTTGGCCTTTGCCACTTCTCTTTTTGCCTTTCGACGCCACTCCTTGTACTCCTGCCTACTTTCTTCATCTCTCTGACTATCCCACTTCTTTTTCGCCAACCCCTTCTTCCTTATACTTTCCTGTACTTCCTCATTCCACCACCAAGTCTCCTTATCTTCCTTCCTCTGTCCAGATGTCACACCAAGTACCTTCCTAGCTATCTCCCTCACAATTTCTGCTGTTGTTGCCCAATCATCCCACCCATCTTTACCACCATCCAACACCTGTCTCACCTCCTCCCTAAATTTCACACAACAGTCTTCCTCCTTCAGCTTCCACCATCTGGTCCTTGGTTCAGCCCTCACTCTCTTCCTCAACCTCACCTCTAAAGTCATCCTACAGACCACCAATCGATGCTGTCGAGCTCCACTCTCCCCTGCCACCACCTTACAGTCACTAATCTCTTTCAGGTTGCATCTCCTGCTTAAGATGTAATCCACCTGTGTGCACTTTCCTCCACTCTTGTATGTCACCCTGTGTTCCTCCTTCTTCTTGAAATACGTATTTACCACTGCCATTTCCATTCTTTTTGCAAACTCTACCACCATTTGCCCTTCCACATTTCTCTTGTTGAGAC
>NC_140963.1:135227042-135272042 GCF_056783735.1 Eptatretus burgeri
CAATGTTTCGGAGGCAATCAGGGGTTAAATTCAGGTAATAAAGTGTAAATTCAACATTAAGAAGATAAAACGTCTTTATTTTATGCCAATACTAAAGCTTTGAGCCTAAATTACTTGTTTTGGATCCCTAAGTTTAAAATAAAGCTTTTAAGAACCACTTTGCAAATACAAATGCAGCATATCCTACCTATGCACATATTGTCAGGGGGGGGGGTAGTGTTTTAAAATTTTGTGATTCTTTGATTTCGACAACCTATGTAAGCAACCTTGTGTAACTCCCGAAATATTGCCAAGAGAACCATACAACTTTGCGAAAAAAATCCTCATCAAAAAAAAACCTTTTGTTAAAATGAAGAAAAATATGAAATTTATTTATCGGCGTTTATGACGTCAGCACACCACTGTGTAGTGAGAAATTTGCAAACCCCCATGAAGAGTTGCTTTTTATAAACTTGCTTACCGACTCGATTAACCTTTCAAAATAGAACCAACATGTTCTGTTGTTGAATTTCGGAATTTCGCCATTTCACTCATCGTCACTGTCATCTGACTCTTCTCCGCTCAAATTTTAATCATACTCTGCACGATCATCGCCATCACTATCATCGGGTACATTTTTATAGGTTTTTTTTTATTTGCACAGATCTCTGCACATCATATACACTGAGAAACAACTGCATACTCTGGTAAGGCACTTGGTCTTACTGCAACCACACAAATCATGTCCAGCAGAGCATCAGGAGCGGCAGGCAGGCAAGCTCATCCAATGGAGCTGCAGCTGTTTTTGATCACCAAATGTCCATCCATGTCCTTTCGGAGATGGTATGGTTGTATTTCAGATCAGAGAGGATTTCATGACCAAACACGTGTAATTGGCTCTTTCCAAATGCCAGTGCAATGCATCCTTAGTTGAAAGTAACTGGTGCGGCTCTTGCATTGTCCCTTCGTATGAAGTTTTCTGTATATATTTGCCCTTCATTCCATAAAGTTGAGACACAAAAGACTCTTTGACAGTCTCGAAGCCTGATGGTAGGTTTGCATTCTCTCCGAATAAACACACGACATCTTGATAGTTGGTATTTTGTCGGACTAGTTTGAATGCTTTGGCTTTTCCATTGCCATGAAATGCACTTGTGGTGTCACATCCAGTGAATGTATGTAATCCTGGGAGCAGCTGTCTCATTCATTGCTTCACAAAGCTCACATTCTGAGACGCATCAAACACTCGCTTACGTCCACTTGTCGTCAGAACCAGAAACGGTCGTGCCGAAACAATATGGATCTGGAAGTACAAAGCCAGGACACGTACATCAGTATCAACAGTATGTATACAGATTTCAGAAAAAACGAAATCAGATGCGAACTTACGCAAAGGAACATCTTTGTGTCTGCTTCTTCTTGATTTGAGCTATGCTCTTCTAATGGCTCCTTTGTCATCAGGTCGTCCTGCACTGATATTTTGTAACATTCCTCGTCAACTGTAAGGTATAGATTCTTGTCTTGAAGACGACGACGACGATGGCTACATGAGTGGTCCAGTCCTTCAATAGGAACCTGATGAGGCCAATTTTATTTTCAGCACAGGAAAGGAATTTTCTGAATTGCTTCGGTTTTAGCTGATCATGACACTCTGTTTTTACCATGACGCTCTGCTTTCACACAATAACATTCCATGCTTCCACGTGCTTCACGTTCCATCAATTTTATATAATTTGGGACAGATTTATCCTTCTCTTGTTATCTTTTGCAAGATGCGATCTGATATTTGGCCAAGGGTGATGATCTCTGAAGGCAGCTGTTGTCGGATTACCATTCCGTCATATATGTGGACAACATCAGATGGAACTGCGTCCACAGGCTTGATAAACTTATCCATGCATTTTAACATCTTGGCTGGTAGTTTTGCACAGGCCACCATCAGCAGTTGCCAGTGCCCATTGGAATCCTCCCAAGGAATGTTGGAGCAATTTTTTGAGGCTCACTAGCTCCCTACGAGCCTCCCTGATATGAACCACATGTACAAACATGTCTCCATCGACTGCTATAGTTACACTTCTGTTATTAACTTGGCATGTTTGTTTTGTAACATTTACAGACAAGGTTTTTCGCTTGTTCTTCAATATGCCATCGAAAGGCACTCTGTTTGACTCATTCTGATCTGCCAGAAACCTCTTAAAGTAAGTTTTACCGACTTCATGTGCTTTCATTAAATATGTTTGAACAAGTTCACTTGCTCGGACACCTGACGATAAACTCGAGATCGGCAGACTTGGATCGAACTGTGGTGTCCAAGACTTCAGAAGATCAGAGCATTTCAGTACATTGTTTTCATCAAGTTGTTTTCTTGAATACCCCAAGTGTTTGGTGATTGAAGCAAATTTCCTGATGGTCAATGAAGTTTCCATGTCACTCAACAACCGTGACTGCTTATAATTATCCAGCATTGTACTGCTACCTCTGAAGTGTTGTAACCTATGATACCCCCAGGTCCTTTCTGATCTCTATTTATCATCTGTTCTCTGACCTGGTCAGGAAGTAGTTTGTTGAACTTGCAAGGAGATCTTTAAAAACTGAAGTAGTGGTAGTAGCACTGGTATTAGTAGTGGTGACTGACCTTATATCTGGAAGAGCAATTGAGTCTTGGTTGTCCAGTATTGTTTCTTGTCATATGCGAACAGCATTCAGAGTTGTTTTCCATGACTGCTCCTGGAATTCACTGATTGGCTGATTACCAGTGTCACACGTAAAGTGAATTATACATCATCGATCTTGATGTTGTGATAGTTTACGTTTTTTTGGGGAGGCGATGTACTTTCGCGCGGTTCCCCTGATGAATCAGTCGAGCTGTCATCAGCCATATCTGATTCATCAATTTTCCAACACAACTTGCCAAACTATAACACAGTCAGTCTGCAATCAGAAACAGATGATGAGTGGCACTCCGAGTGAGAGTAATACCTTAGCCTTACCATGCTTGTTCTGGTCAGTAAATTGTGTGGTCGGCAAATTATTCATGTTCTGGGGCATAACATAAAATTGATGATGTCTAACAACTCGATTTGAACTACCAGCAACCTCAGTTAGTCAACTTCGTTGTAATTTGCCCCCTCAACGTGCATAGTTGAGTGCAAGGAGCCTCCCTGACTGTGTCTGGCAGTCAAACAAAATTTAAAACCATTACATTCCGAACGGGAAACTTAGTTTTTTTATAACGTCATAAAGGACACAAACAAAAGGCAAAAATAACTAATGTAACATGTTAAATAAAGTGGTATAAAATACTGTGCGTCAACGGCAGTAAAGTTCCAGAATGTTTTTTTTTTTTCTTTTCGAAAATCTTTATTTTATATCAATTTAATTATATAGGTGAACACTGTGGAACACAAATTGCCTTTTTAGCACTTTCACAGCCCTCCCGTTTAGCAGTATTTGGACAAAGTATTATGGCTTTTTATGTCCTAATGACTAATGAAATTTGCTGCTTGTAGAAATGGCACTGGGTAAGGTGTTCTATGAAGACGGTGCTGGGTAAGGTGTTCTATGAAGACGGTGCTGGGTAAGGTGTTCCATGAAGACGGCGCTGGGTAAGGTGTTCCATGAAGACGGCGCTGGGTAAGGTGTTCCATGAAGACGGCGCTGGGTAAGGTGTTCTATGAAGACGGCGCTGGATAAGGTGTTCCATGTAGACGGTGCTGGGTAAGGTGTTCTATGAAGACGGCGCTGGGTAAGGTGTTCTATGAAGATGGCGCTGGGTAAGGTGTTCTATGAAGATGGCGCTGGGTAAGGTGTTCTATGAAGATGGCGCTGGGTAAGGTGTTCTATGAAGATGGCGCTGGGTAAGGTGTTCTATGAAGATGGCGCTGGGTAAGGTGTTCTATGAAGACGGTGCTGGGTAAGGTGTTCTATGAAGACGGCGCTGGGTAAGGTGTTCTATGAAGACGGCGCTGGGTAAGGTGTTCTATGAAGAAGGCATTGGGTAAGGTGTTCTATGAAGACGGCGCTGGGTAAGGTGTTCTATGAAGACGGTGCTGGGTAAGGTGTTCTATGAAGACGGCGCTGGGTAAGGTGTTCTATGAAGATGGCGCTGGGTAAGGTGTTCTATGAAGATGGCGCTGGGTAAGGTGTTCTATGAAGATGGCGCTGGGTAAGGTGTTCTATGAAGACGGTGCTGGGTAAGGTGTTCTATGAAGACGGCGCTGGGTAAGGTGTTCTATGAAGACGGCGCTGGGTAAGGTGTTCTATGAAGACGGCATTGGGTAAGGTGTTCTATGAAGACGGCGCTGGGTAAGGTGTTCTATGAAGACGGTGCTGGGTAAGGTGTTCTATGAAGACGGCGCTGGGTAAGGTGTTCTATGAAGACGGCGCTGGGTAAGGTGTTCTATGAAGACGGCGCTGGGTAAGGTGTTCTATGGCTTTCAGGCAGTATTGATTTTGTAGTCAGTGTGGAGCATGAAAAGTAACCACAGAGTCGATGCTTTGGTGACAGTTGGCAGTGTTTGAGTTGGAGAGCTACAGGATAGCAGCAGTTGGAGCTGGAAAGAGACCACAATAGTGATTGTGTGAGTTGGAGACAAATGTAGAAAGCAGCATCTGGATTTGAAGAGATTTCAGGAAATTTGAAGGCAGTTGAACGGTGAGTGACTCAAAGCAGCACAATCGAGACAGATAAGAAGGTTGTGAGGAGAGGAGTCATGTTCAGGTTTTGGAGTTGGAGTTGGTTCATCTGGCAGCCACAGGTATAAGTCCTGTATGGGTTCAACTTTTACCCGTTTACATGTTCAAAATGCATCATGCCCTGAGCTCGATCCAATGAGCCAGCTGGAACACCTGTCACTGCCCCCCTTGGTCTCCTTCATTGTTTCTTGGAGACCATATACCATTGCTGCAGCAGTGTGTGTGCCTGGAACACTTTCAGGGTGACTCTGCCTCAACCTACTGTGTCACTCTGTGTATTGCTGATGCCTCAAAGTGTCAAGTTTCTGGTGTGCCAAAGTTGCATCATCCGTCACCATGGCTTGGCAGGTAACCATGGCTGAAACAAATGTCTCCTTCGTTTTCCTCCCAGTCTATCATTTCCTCTGTCCTATTCTCAGCACCTTTCCAGCAGCCTGGCCAGTGTCATTTTCAATTCTTCTTCCCACTATTTGATTTTATTTGTACCCCCTTCTGCACTATATATGCGCATATGTATATATATATATATATATATATATATATATATATATATATATATATATATATATATATATATATATATATATATATATATATATTTTACCCAGTGGCCTGCAAAAGTATTCACCCCTAACCAATAATGCCACATTTACATGAATTGTGAATTATGTAGAAACAATTTTTCCAAATGAACTCTTTTTATTCATAACTAAAGAGGTCAAACTAAACACTGTTATAGTTGAAGGTTACATGTCGGGAATACCTGTAAAAACACAGGTACAAATCAAAATTCACTGGTTGTAAAAGTATTCATCCCATTTGGTTAGGACTTGGTGGAAGAACCTTTTACCGCAATGGCTGCTGTGAGTGTTTTGGCCTAGATCTCTACCAGCTTCGTACAGTGAGATGGTGAAATGTTTTCCCATTCTTCATGTGAAAACTGCTCTAGTTCTGCCAAGTTTGATGGGGATCATCGATGGACTGCAATCTTCAAGTCTCGCCATAAATGTTGAATTGGCTTCAAGTCAGCACTTTGACTGGGCCACTCAAGAACATTTATTTTCTTCTTATTCAGCCACTCCAGTGTGGTTTTCGCTTTGTGCTTCAGATCATTGTCCTGCTGAAATGTGAAATAAATTTTAAAAAACAGTAACAACAAGCGGACATAAATGATCCAATCAACAAACCTTTGCTTTCGGAGGAGCATCATTCGGTCATCCATTTGTTTTGAACCGAAAACTAATTGTCCCAACTTGTCTGGAGGCAGCAGACTGTGCACAGTTTTGAATTGCATTCATTCTAAATGAGAAGAGCAAAGCCAAAGTGGTGTAATCGTGAGAGCATCCGCCTCGAGTCGAGGAGGTCGGCGGTTTAAACCCTGGCAGAGTCACACCAAAGACTTAAAACATGGTGTGTGCTGCTTCCTTTCTTGGCGTTCAGCATTCATAAGGTTAAGAGCATGGACAATCCCCATAGGTTGGCATCCATCCTGAGATGTATCAGTAGTTTATGCTAATGCATGCATTCATGGGTTGTTCTTGAAGTGTCGTTAAATTAAGTGAAGCGAATATTAAGTAATAATATTAATAAACAGATGTTTGGTACTGCAGAGCTTTAATATGGAAACGAACAAACACGACATAATAGTGACCGAAGCTTTTCCTGCTGCACCCTTCAGGGTAAAAATCGCAGCAAGTGAAGGAGGAAGTGAAGGCGCATGCTTTATACGCAGGTCTCAATAAGGTAGACGCTGATTGGTTCAACTGTAATGACGTCAGGGTTAATCCGAATGCCCATTGGTCGGCTCATCATCTTCACCTCGAGCTCCCATTGGCTGGAGCAGAGTTCGGCGATGATTGACGTTTGCAACCGCATTCTGGAGAGAGGGGGGATGGGTTTCCCCTAAGGTCCATTCACCATTTGTTACCGCACTTCCCGTAGTGTTACCGTAGTGCGAGCATGTACAAATATCCAGCAACCACCGGCCACTGTACCCGTTTCATCTGCCATTGCACAGCACCTGGTTGCCAACCCCATCTGTGCAGACCAGTACAATGCAGATATTATATGTTCAGGATATTGAGCTGAGGTCGGAGCTCATTTCATTTACGTATGTTGGAAGCAACCTTCATCCTTACCATCGATCCAATATTATATTATGTCGTCAAAAGGAATTTGTACGATCTCTGTGTCTCTCTCAGCATGGAAAGATCAAGGGTAGTACGGTAACAAACGGTGAATGGACCTCAGGGGAAACCCATCCCCCCCCCTCTCCAGGATGTGGTTGCAAACGTCAATCATCGACGAACTCTGCTCCAGCCAATGGGAGCTCGAGGTGAAGATGTTGAGCCGACCAATGGGCATTCGGATTAACCGTGACATAATTACCGTTGAACCAATCAGCGTCTACCTTATTGAGACCTGCGTATAAAGTACACATCTTCACTTCCTCCTTCACTTCCTCCTTCACTTCCTCCTTCACTTCCTCCTTCACTTCCTCCTTCACTTCCTCCTTCACTTCCTCCTTCACTTCTTGTGATTTTTACCCTGAACAGTGCAGCACGAAAAGCTTCGGTCACTATTATGTCGTGTTTGTTTGTATCCATAATAATATTAAGTGAAGTGTCTTGAAGTTTATGCTAATGCATGCAGACAATGACACTTGAAGTGTCGTTGTTCTCGATCCAAGTCGAAGAACTTGTCTCCTGTTTATCACATTGGGGTGAACCCTGATGCAGCAGCCGATAGGTCACAGAGCACAGCCTGCAGCCAAGAGTCAAGTCAGGAACTTCATGAGGTTTTCTCTTTTGGAACAAAGAGCTCCGATTCTCCAATTATAGTTGATGTAACAATCGATAAGATCCCGGTGAGGATGGAAGTTGATACCGGCACTTCCAGATCAATTATTAATTGAGAACAAGATCACCTCCATCTGCCCTCCGAGAAAGGCTCCTGCACTCCAGCCTCTATCTACTGACTTGAGAACATACACCAAGGTGGTGGTTCCTGTAATTGGCTCAACTAACATAACTGTAGGATATGGAAACAGCACTCATGTCCTACCACGACTGATAGTGCGTGGAGAAGGACCAACCCTCTTCGGTCGAGATTGGTTACGACGAATAAGACTTAATTGGAGTGACGTAAACAGTCTCCAACTCTGATGCTGGATACGATACCGTGCTCAACAAGTACCCTGGCCTGTTCAGCGATGGTGTTGGCACCTTTGCAAGACCAAAAGTGAGGATTCATATTTCTGCAGATGCTCAGCCATTGTTCCATAAGGCTAGACTTGTGTCCCACATGATGTGATCAATGATCAAATGTGAGCTTGACAACCTGCAGAGTGAGGGCATCATCTCAGCAGTCGAGTACTTCGACTGGGCGGCACCTCTCATTCGAATACTCAAAGCAGATGGAACGGTTCGCATTTGTGGGGACTACAAAATGATGATCAATCGCTTTTCAAAGCTGGATGGCTACCCTTTTCCCAAAGCAGAGGATCTGTTCACCACTCTCATGCGTAGCCAGACATTCACTAAGCTTGACTTGACCAATGCCTATGATCAAATGGAACTGGATGATTATTCCAAGCCCTATACATGCATCAACACTCATCGAGGACTCCACATGTACAACAGATGCTCATTTGGCATACGCTCTGCTGCACCAATCTTCCGATGCAAGATGGAGACATTATTGAAAACTGTACCAAAGACTGTGGTATTTCAGGAAGACATACTAGTGACGGGAAAGTCACAACATGAGCACCTCGAGAATCTAAATGAAGTCCTAAATCGGCTGTCATAAGCTAGGTCACGCCAAAGGTGTGAGAAGTTTACCTTTGTGGCACGTGAAGTTGAATACCTGAGTCATAAAATCTCCTGTCAAGGCATTTTGCCCTCTGCGGGCAAAG
This sequence comes from Eptatretus burgeri, assembly GCF_056783735.1. NCBI lineage: Eukaryota > Metazoa > Chordata > Myxini > Myxiniformes > Myxinidae > Eptatretus > Eptatretus burgeri. Next base: position 135,235,633 of record NC_140963.1, read on the forward strand.
TTGAAGCATTTGCAAATGCAACAATGCCACAAAACATTTCAGATCTTCGTGCATTCCTGGGTATGTTGACCTACTTTGGTAATTTCCTGCCTCAACGAAGCACAACCGTCAAGCCTCTGCATCTTCTCTTGAGGAAAGGCGTTGTCTGGAATTGGGAAGCTGCACAAACAAGAGCGTTCAAGGCCGTTAAAACCATGCTGTCCTCCTTGCCGTTACTTGTCCATTATGACGCAACCAAGGAACTTATCCTCAGTTGTGATAGCTCTTCATACGGCATTGGGTGTGCGTTGTTGCAAACAAATGGATTGAAGCTCTCATGGTGCCATCCTCATTCTCTGCTGGAACAATTGAAGCTCTACATACCATGTTCGCGCAACGTGGTATTTCAAACTCCATTGTATCAGATAATGGATCATCATTTACGAGTTCAGAGTTTCAGAACTTTTGTAAAATTAATGGCACTAAGCACTACACATGTGCCCCCTACAAACCTGCCAGCAATGGTCAAACCAAACGTGCTGTTCAGATTATCAAGGAAGGCTCCATTCAATCTCATCTAGCTCGTGTGTTGCTCAACTACCGCACCAGACCACATCAAACCACCGGTCACTCATCTGTCAAGCTTCTGATGGGTCGTGAATAAACAACACGGTTATCATTAGTGTACCCGCACGTAACGGTAGAGGTCGAGAATAACAAGTATCAACAAAAACGTAATCACGACCAAACGTCTGTGTACCGCAACTTCCAGATCAATGATCCTGCATACGTGTTGAACTCCGGGTGTGGAACCAAGTGGTTATCTGGCATCATTACCGATAACGTTGGTGAAATGATGTTTCGTGTGAAGTTGTGTGATGGTTGATGCACACGTAAACATGTTGACCATCTCAGGTTACGTCATGGGGAGCCAAACATTGAACCGGCTCAAGTGCCTTTGTCACCCACTCCTGTATTAACACCACCTGTATTTGAGCCTCAGGTGTTTCCTCATGAAAGCTTTTCACCCATCAATGTACCTGAACTCCTTCCTGACCCTGTACCTCTTATTGAGAATCCCACAGCAGTTGCAAGCAAGGACAGCCCTACATTAGCCCTTAGAAGATCAGCTCGTGTCTGGAAGCTTCCTGGGCATCTTGATTTGTTTAAAATTTAAAAAAAGGGGGGGGGGGAGGGAGATGAGATGTATCAGTAGGTTGTGATAATGCATGCATACATGCGTGCACCGGGGCATGGTTACGTAGAGTCATGTGACCCACCCATGTTCCGATGCTGTGCTGTGTTGTGCCCGTGTCCGGATTAAACCTGTTGTTCCCACTTCAGAGCCTTCGTCCCTGTCTATTGAGTGCATTGCATTTCCCCAAACTCAGTGGCTGTTTGTCTTGTCAGTATGTACAATGTGTATGTGAGTGGCAGCTCAATTACGGGCCTCAGACCTTGTATTTAAAAAAAGTGATTGTTTGCATAAATGTCCTGACAACCATTATAACATTTCCATAGCAACAATGATGATGAAATTGATTCAAAACTCAACATAGCTAAAGGATGATATTTTTTTTCTCAAGAACTAACATTACTAAATGTGTATCACTCTGTGTTATCCAAATGACCAAGGGAAATAATTAAATAATTGTTTTATACATGCTGGATCGAGCTGAGTGTCCAAAACAAAGTGAACCAAGAAATATTGTGGATGTCTTAATTACAGAATGTTTTGATACAGTGTATGAATTGAAGTAATGTATTAATTATCAGTGACCTTCTCATTCCATTAGTTAGCTCTGTGCAACGTTCCCACGACCTAATCTGATATGTACCGTTTTGCTTGGCCAGTTATCTACTGCCAAAGCATTCTCATGGCATGGGATATGCTGGATGGTTTGCCATTGCCTTCACATCAGCATTTAGCAATGAAATTGGAATTTGGTCAAGTCCCCAGTGCACAGTGGCCTGCTCTTTTCAAAAGGACACGATAAACACCGTTTTGAAATGATTATTATCATATTGGCTCTGTACAGCTGGCTCGGTCAAATTGTGGGCACAAAAGAGCAAAGGTCGCACAGACGACTGCATCAACCATTCGGAGGTCGTTGTTACCTCCGCCGCCAAAAGTCGACGGAGGTTATGTTTTCACCCCCCGTCTGTATGTTTATCTGTGAGCATGCTGTCTCAAAAAGTTATTGGACAGATTCGGATGAAACTTTTTGTGGACAGGTCAGGTGTATGCCGAGGACAAATTAAATTTTGGTGAAAATCCAAATCCGGATGTGACAATTTTTTGATTTTTCAAGTGATTCCACACCATTGAGAGATCGGGCCAAAATGATATATAGCACGATATTTCAAAAGGTTGTGGATGGGTCATGACAAAAGTTGGTAGATGAGTTGAGTCGGTGACAGCAACAGGCCGATTAGATTTTGCTTGAGGGATGGATGCAAATCTGGCGGCAAATTTTAAACGACTGTATGGATCAGACAAATATAATTGATCTGCTTTGATTTTGACAAATGCAAATATTTGCATCAGTCTTGAGCCGCTGTCACACCTTGACGATTTAGCCAGCGTATGAAAAATTTGTCTAAAACGCTGGCACACGTCGAATACATTATGCATAAGTTTTGTATACGTTAAGAGCACGCTGGCATACGTCGTAGTACGCCGAGCTCGTCGACAAATTTTAACATACTCAAAATTTTTTGACGTATGCCAGCGTATGACTCGCACGTTCCACATACGCTGGCCATAAGTTGTAGACACGTTACACGATCGTTGACACACGTCGACACACGTTACTTGTAAGTTACTCAGAAGTCGAAACACGTCAAGGTAATGTTTAGCATACCCGAAACTTATTTCTAACCTATGAGTAATGTGTTGTAGGCACGTTACACGATCGTTGACACACGTCGACACACGTTACTTGTAAGTTACTCATAAGTCGAAACACGTCGAGGTAATGTTTAGCGTCAGTGTTCCAGACTCCATGGTTTTTTTTTTATTATTTTTTATTTTCTTCGGTATGACGGTGATGTTGACACTTCGATTTCTAGTGCGGTTATAATATAATATAATTAATAGGCTGCTGCTCAACGATTTAAATCATAACCGCACTAGAAATCGAAGTGTCAACATCACCGTCATACTGAAGAAAAAAAACAAAAAACAAACATGGAGTCTGGAACACTGACGGGTTCCTCCTGTGTGAAGCCCATTTTTATATACCAATTCTCAAATTGGTGCACCATTGCGCCATTTGCGCCATTATACGGTAGCTGTAAGTTAGTAACACGTTCAGTAAGTTCTGTGGTCGTCCGGAAGACGTCAAATACATGTACATACGTCAATATGCGTTGGAGATACGTTACACATAGGTTCAAAGCACGTTACTCATAGGTTCAAAGCACGTTACTCATAGGTTAGAAATAAGTTTCGGGTATGCTAAACATTACCTCGACGTGTTTCGACTTATGAGTAACTTACAAGTAGCGTGTATCGACGTGTGTCAACGATCGCGTAACGTGCCTACAACTTATGGCCAGCGTATGCGGAACGTGTGTGTCATACACTGGCAGACGTCGAAAAATTTTCAGCATGCTTAAAATTTGTCGACGTACTCGGCGTACTACGACGTATGCCAGTATGCTTCAGCGTGCTTCAGCATGCTCTTAACGCATACAAAACTTACCCATAACCTATTCGACGTGTGCCAGCGCATTCGGCAAATTTTTCATACGTCGGCATACGCTGGCTAAAACGTCAAGGTGTGACAGCGGCTTGACACTTCGATGTCTAGTGCGGTTATGATTTGAATCGTCGAGCCGCAACCTTTTAATAGGCTACGCCACGTAATCGTCGGCGATATGCTGCCGCACGCTATGCATAAGTTAGACTATCGTTGGGCATAGGTTGTGAACGCCGACAACACGCTAAGCATTCGTTGGTATAAGTTATCTATATGTTATCGAAACGTTCTGTGTACGTTACTAATACGTTATGCATACATCCAACTCGTTATGCATAGGCCCAAAACTGTGAAAAAAACATCAATAGTTCAGCGTATGCCAGCGTTTTACATACATTTTGATACATTGCCATACGCTGGCTAAAACGTCAAGGTGTGACAGCGACTTTAGCAGTACGTACATATAAATGGCTGTTGTGATGTTTCGGCACTTCAGAGAATGACATGCCATTCAGCCGATCACAAAACATCCACTCCAATAATTTGATATTCTCTTGATCAATCTGAGTTGCTTCTCAGAAATTTGATGGGAGTGTGCGTGCTTCGTGATGAGAATTGTTTTCTTTGATTTGTGTTGCAAGGTAAACCGATTCAATCGATTGTTAAAAAAAAAAGTTCAACATCTTGAAAGTTTATGGGATACCAGAATCAATAGTAAAAGCACAACAGCCTGGCATTGGCTTAGTGGTTAGGTTGGCAGGCTTGGGATACCAGGTGGGGTTGACTCAGCCTTTCATCCTTCTGAGATCAGTGAAATGGGTACCAGTGTGCCTGTAGTTGGAGCACTGCCTCAGTAGCATTGCTGTGTCCCTGACCAATGATGCAACTAGCAGCGTCAAGGCTGCACATGAGAGAGAATAGTGAAAGTGATCTCTGCACTTTACACTGACGCTATGGCGAAGATTTTCACACAAGAGGAGAGACAGAATCATTTAACATAAAGGCAGGAGTAGGGGTACAACAAGGTGACACTCGAGCTCCTTTCCTACTCATTATATTGTATTTGATTACATAATGAGAACTGCAATTAGTGAAGATGTTGATGAATTATGTTTTACAACTGTAAAACACAGGAGTCGACGTCACAAAGTAGAAGGCATTCGTGATCACTTAGACTTTGAAGATGGCATTTTGCCCGAATTTCCAACTCTTTTGATGTTACCCAAGAGCTTCGAAGCAGAATCGAATCCTCTGCAAAAACTGTTGGCCTGCACATAAATACACATTAGGCAAAGTGCATTATGTTCAATGTTAATGGAGAAGTTAAAACTGCCAGCAACAATATCCTTAATAATGTTGATGATTTCAAGTATCTTGGATCTGATATGTAAGAGATATGTATTGGGCCAATATGTTCTCGTGGATCAGGCATTACGTCGCGGAGATGGGTGCTCTACCGAGTGCCCTTCTAGTTTTTGATGTGATTCTTTTGATTTTTAAGGAAGAAACAAAGAACAGATGTTGCTTTTTTTTAATTATAATTGTTGTTTGAGGTGTTACAGTTAAAGAAGCAAACCTGTCGAGTACTGCCCCTACAAATTTCCAGAAAACTGCCATGACGTAATCAAGGGAAAAATTCTCAGCACGCAATCAATAATGGGCGCACAACTCACGTCAGACTCATCAGAAAGTGAATTTGACGAATAATTTTCTGATCGAGAATCCTCAGATTACGACGACAGTCAAGGTCATTATGTAAAAGGTGCTGTAAGACCGTACATGTATGAATCAGAGGTCGAGATGATGTGGTGGGTTACGTGATATATCATCGCCGTTTTTTTGGGGGGGGGAGCCAATCGAGCGTAAAGGGACACCAGAAAATATTAACATCTTCATTTCAAGATATTTATTCAAGAAAAGAACAACAATTAGGTGTTAAGTGAAGCCATACTTATTCATTAAACCAAACATTATTTTTTTGATTCTGTGGACCTTTAAAGTGAGAATGGCCTTAAAATGAGAAACCTCAATGAAGATGGATAAAATATTGAAATCAGAATTTACACAAAATCTCAAAATACAATTCTTCAAAGCAACAGTTGAGAGTATTCTCCTTTATGGAGCTGAGTCTTGGACACTCACTAACTTACTTGAAAGCACATAAGATGGATGGTACACTGGACTCATCAGAACAGCACTAAATATTATTTGGAAACGAGTCTTTAATAAAGATCGATATGGTAATCTACCCCGGGTTTCTGACTGTTTAAAGGAGCACAAGCATGGATTTGTTGGACACTGTTATAGAAGCAAACATTAAATTGTGTTACAACTGATACTCTGGTTGCCAAGTCATGGGATGTAATGTCGCGGTCGACCAGCTCTTATCTATGTTGATCAATACGTGACTTTCAAAATGACGTATGAATTCTAACGAGACTTTTGTGCATGCGCTCTGTGTGTTTTCAGTGACCCATTTCTGCTCGTCCAGTCACTTTTTACCTGCCGTTGCTAGAACAAAATCTGCAAGTGAAATAGTGTTTTAAACATAATTTCCAGGATTTAAACAAAACGAAGTATTCGCAATTTAAAAATGGTTAACCATAATTGTTGTGCCCCTGGATGGAAACTATACTCACGGAAATATAGGAAATACGTACGAGAGGAAATATTTGTGGATGAGACTGAGAGATGTTGAGTTCCATCAATTTACTGTTAATACAAGCGATCCACGGTGGATGTATTAAAAAATTTCAACCAGAGTTGGTGTCAAAGCCACCCAATGCTTGCCTGTTTATACATTTATCGTTTTTAAAAGACTCGTCTAATAATTAATATTTTTTATAAAGCATTGCAGTGAAGTGTGATCCAAATAATTTTAAAGCAATATAAGTATTTGTATATTGTAATCAGTATCAAGAGCGCAAGTGAGCACAATATACACCCGAACAAGAAGGTATATACAGAATTGTGCTATGACATGGAAAACAGCATCCTGGTTGCCATGGCAACCACTTTAGATGACGAACGTATGTCGCGACACACCGTCTCCACAGTCTGTACCTATGTACCAAATATGAAACGTGAAAGTTGAAAACTTTGGGAGTTACAGTGCGGACAGGAACGGATGGAAAACAGCATCCTGGTTGCCATGGCAACCACTTTAGATGACGAACGTATGTCTCGACACACCGTCTCCACAATCTGTACCTATGTACCAAATATGAAACGTGAAAGTTGAAAACTTTGGGAGTTAGAGTGCGGACAGGAACGGATGGACGGACGACAGGTATCATATAATACGCCCCGATATATATATATATATATATATATATATATATATATATATATATATATATATATATATATATATATATATATATATATACATATATATATATATATTGGGCGTATAAAAAATAGTGTGGCAGATAAAAGCATTAGAAAGGAAAAAATAACTTGCACCAAAAACTTTAACATTTTCACGCTCACGCTCACGCCGGGGGTATCGCTACAGCTCTCTGTTCTTCGAACAGGCGAGCTAAAAACACACACACACACACACACACAGATGGTTCTCCTTCAGGTAATATAATGTATGCAAAAATCTAGTATAAAAATCTCTTGTGGCTCTGAAACCAAACAAAAAAATATACTTTATCAGCCCTCATAGCTCCCAGACCTCCCACTTCCACCCCAACATGATTAATAGTAAAATCATCATTCTAAACTTAACTTTAAAGTTGAGGGAGTTACATTTTGAATCTGCAGATATGGCCTTCCCATTGGTGTTCAGAAGCACCCAAACTGGATGTGGTGTCTTCCTCAGGGAAGTCTACATGATACATCCAACTCCCAAATAAGTGTAGCTGGGACAAGCTTTGTGTATCTTCACATCCCGAAGATGTACTTTGCCGAAGACTTGGTATCCGTTGCACAACATCGTCTTTCCAATTGCAGACACTCCATTAAATAAATCACCAAGCCTGCCATGTTCACAGGAGGCACTCCCACAAGGTTCAAAGTCCATTCACTGGTTGAGATCCGTCGGAGGTTTGTGTAGCACACTCCCGTCCACTCAGGCCTTGCACAACCCACCTGGTCTGGAGTTTACAGTGCAGGCAGCTGCCTGTTTGGCGAACTGAGAAAGTTTTCCAAGTCTTTCATTGTGCAGAGGCACGGCCCTTTCTCTCAGGTACTTTTCCAAGTATGTCTGGCTTCTTTTAGAAGCTTTGTGCGCCATTTTAGGTAATAACCCTTTTCTCGCAAACATGATATACTTTTCGGTGTTCGAGACAGTGGCTTTTTATAGATGTTTATGCACATGCTGACAGAGCATTCTGGGGCAGATTACGTCATATTTTATATTCTTTTCTTTTTTTGGGACACATTGTCGAGGCTCATATAAGAGCTAACACACAAAATGTATAACAAAGGAAGCAAGAGACAAGAGGGGAAGTTTTGTGAGCTAATTCTAGATATTTCTGCACATGCTCATAGAGCATTCTGGGGGTGGATGACGTCATTAATCTTTTTTATTTTTTTATTTGTTGTATACATTGTCGAGGATCGTATAAGAGCAAACAAACATAATGTAAAACAAAGGGATCAGGAGACAAGAGGGGTGGGAGAGCGAAGTGCAAAACAGTCGGGAGCAGAGATATTAGGAGATATGTGGAAGGGAGCGGGATGGGGTAAACAAGATGGACACAACAGGGACTTTCAGGAAGGAAAGCAGGGAAATTGAAGGAGGTGGGTTTGGGGTGGATTAGCGGGGGTAGAAAAGATTGTGGTTTTGGATGGGGGAAGATAAGAGATGGTGGTGAAAAGCTGTTTTGAAGACCAGGAGGGAAAAGTGGGATTGAACAGAGTGTGGGAGTTTGTTCCAGAGGTCGGGAAAAAGAGGAATGAAAGAATGAAGGTGAGCAGTGATTCTTCATTTTGGTAGTTTTACCAGAAGGGGGTTGCTGGTGGACCTTGAGCACCCTGCAGAAATATGGGGGAGACGGATCACAGACAGAGCAGGGGTGGAGGGGGTGGGTGAGGCCAGAGCGGAGACGGTAGAAGAAAGAAAGACCACCGACCTGCCTGTAGTGAGAGAGTGAGAGGCTGAAAGACTCAGCTTCATCGTGGGAAGATAGCAATGATCCTGAAAGCCTTGGTTTCAATAGCGTGAATCCGAGAAAGTTGTGAGGCAGAAGCACCAGCACAGAGGGGAGGGCAGTACTCCATCAGGCTGTGGATGAAAGCTTTGTATGTGTCAGGAGATCAGGTGTGCCAAGGAAGGACTTTGCAGGAAGGAGGATGTCCAGTCGTCGACTGGATTTGGAGGCCAGCTTGGACAAGTGGCTTTCCCAGGAAATATCATGGCAGATCGTAAGACCCAAAAGCTTCAATGAAAGGACTTCTCCAAGAGGATTGTTGAGAAAGTAGATCGGTGGGGGTTTCCAGACGGTCCTTTCGGAGAGACATAGTAAGAGTGAGATTTGTCAGGATTGAAAGACATGTTCCAAGTGTTGGATCAGCTTGTGATTTTATCCAGATCTGCAAAGAATGAAAAGGATGCTGCTTGCCGGGATGACAGATGGTATGGAAGAGGGTGGAGTCATCAGCAAAGAGATAAGAAGGATTTTCCAGAGTCAGAGAGATCATTCATGCAAACTATAAAAAGAACAGGTCCAAGAACACTGCCTTGAGGAACTCCAGCCTGGACAGGAAGAGGGATGAGAGAATTACATGAAGGGCCACACATTGACTGCGACAGGAGAAGTCTGCGAGCCATGAATGGAGATTGCCTTGGAGACCATAGGAAGAGAGTTTGGTGAACAGGGTGGGGTGCCAGACCTGATCGAAGGTATGAAATATGTCTCGGGAGATGCCTCTGATCTCATGTCTAGCATTGAGGATCTCCATCCATTGCTGGGAAAGCAGCAGCAGCAAATCCAGGGTAGAGAAACCCGGTCTAAATCCAAATTGATCAGAAATAAAGCCATTAGAGAAGAGGAAGGATTTAATGTCGGAAGCGATGATGGATTCCATGACCTTGCTGATGATTTGGAGAAAGCTGATTGGTCTGTCATTGCAGGGATCTGTTTTTGCACCTTTTTTAAATTCAAATTGATAATGTCGCAAAACGCAAAAAATAAAAAAAAACATTTTTCAATATCTTATTTTGATCTCGTGTTGAAAGATTGGTGTAGTATTGATGTGGCACAAGTATGATGGGCTGAATGGCCTCCACCTGTGTCTAATTTCCTTTCCTTGTGATTGTTGATTTCAAAGCTGATGGCAGATGACCTTGAGCAAATGAGAGAGCGAAGAAAACAGTGAGAGGGTGAGCAAGAGCAACAGAGCAGGATTTTAGGACATATGGTCTGACGCCATCTGGACCGGTTGCAGAATCAGAGTCGGGGTTTGACAGCAAACTCTCCACCTTGTCGGGAGAAAAGGGCACAGAGTCCAGGAACAGCTGCGTGTGACTGGGTAAGGTGGGTACAGAAAGCGATGGATTTGGGACAAAAGATTTAGAAGGAAACATTTAGAATTTAGAATGATCTCGAAGACAAAAGTTAAGGCATTCAGCCTTTTTTCTGGCATTGTCAGTTGTGCAGCCATTTGAGGTGAGGGAGGGGATGGAGGGGGAACATATATCAGAAACAGACTTAACTAGCCACCACCAAAATTTGGAGGAGGGAGAAAGGTTTGAGAGTTCAGACTTGAGATTACAAAGATATTGTTTCCTGACTCTCCTGAGGGTAGACACACTTGTTCCAAGCTTTGTGGAAGGAACTGAGATTGCCTTTAGTTGGATTTGCCTTCATGAGGCTAAGGCAAGTTGCTTCAGGACAATAACCTCGCAACAAGCTTCATTGTACCATGGGCAGGAGGAAGGGGATAACAACTGAAGATCTTCTTCTTCTTCTTTCGGCTGCTCCCGTTCGGGGTCGCCACAGCGGATCATCCGTATGATCCACATAGTGATTTGGCACATGTTTTACGCCGGATGCCCTTCCTGATGCAACCCTGGTCGCTTCTTACGACACAGGGATATGGTACACCTATTTTAACCGGGGTATACACCGGCCCAGTACACTGGTACTCATTTCGCCGACCTCGGAAGGATGACAGGCTGATTCAACCCCCTGGTGTATTAATTCAGTGGCCCAACGGGGCTTGAACTCAGGACCTTTTCGATCCCAAGCCGCTGCCCTAACCACTGTGCCAACACCAGGCTCGGGATAACAACTGAAGATGAGATGGGATAAATACATGCATGAGAGAGAACAAATTTCTTTGAAATAATTTCCAGGATGAGTTGATGCCGGAGAAAGTATAAATAGGAGACCAGTGAGTGAGACAATGAGTTTTCTCCTTTTCTGAAGTGCCATGGCAGATGAGAGAGGTACCCACACCCAGCTAACTAGCGTGATGATAATTGAAGTCACCACACATGAGGAAGAGAGAGTTGGGATGAGAAGATAGAAGTTGGTCCATGTTTTCAGCGAGCTAGATTTAAACGGAGTCATCACTTTTTGTTGGACGGTACAACACACATATAAGCAAGAGGTGGGAGTGGAGGCACAGCCATAGCCAGAGGTATTCCCTGTGGAGGTGTGGGGGAGTGCAAGGAGAGTGAGGAATATAATTTTTGATGAAGAGGGCAACTCTGCCAGCAGGGCGAGGCTCAGGTCTGTCATACCGGAGTAGTGAGTAACCTGGGAGAGATACTTAGGAGTCTGAGACGGCTTGAAGGCGGAAAGTTTCTGTTAAGCAGAATGTGTTTGGTTTGTCAGTGGAAACCTGCATGGAAAGATTGCCCTGTTAGAGTTAGAGCGAATGCCTCGGATGTTTGAGCTCCACACTATTAAGGAAGAGGGAGTTATGGGAGAGGGCTAGATGAGGAGGACAAACACCTCGGTGTTGATGGGATGAGACACAGTGGGGAGTTATGAGAGTGGGCAGAGGGAAGTTGAAGATTGGAGGAGTTGGAGGAATGAGTTGGAAGAGGGAGCATGAGGGAAGGAGGCAGCTTTGTGGATGTGAGGGGGCAACTTTGAGAAGGTGGAGTGAGGGGGGAGTTGAGGGAGAAAGGTAAGTGGGAAACTTGTAGGAGGAAGAGAGTCGGAGAGAGGAGATTGGGACCATACTCTGTACAGAGCATTGGTGCTGCCTAAGCAGTCTCCTTGGCTATTGGGCACAATCATGGATGGGTCGTTACTCCGAGAAAGAGAGTGAAGGCTGCTTTGAGAGGGAAGGGTGAGATAGAAGCTTTGAGAGGAGGGGAGATGAAGAGAGCAGGCACTGCCATCGGGGAGAGGTGTGGAGAGAGGAAGGATGAGACTTGGTAGTGGTATGGTTAAGAATGGAGCGGGCAGGGTGGGCATAAGATTTGAGGGGTTGGGAAGAGGGGGAGGTTCAGTTCTTGCATATGGGAGCTTAGCTGCCAGGTTGCTATCATTTCTTGGAAGCGCAGCTCAGCCGCTGATTCAGTGCCCTGATTTCCTGTACACTGGTGCTCATTTCACGGACCTCGGAAGAATGACAGGCTGAGTCAACCCCACCTGGTGTTAATTCAGCAACCAATGGGGCTTGAACACAGCACCCTAAAATAGTCAGCTAGTCATAGAGGGGGAGCTGTTATGAGAGGAAAGAAAGAGCATGTTTGAGGTGTTGAGAAGTGTCCTGATTGAGATAGTAAGATATCTGTTCGGTTAGAACGTAGCCCACAGATGTTACAGCACCACACAGTTTGAGACACCGGAAGAGGAGCCGATAGTAAAGCAGAAGACAGTGGAGAGGTGCTAAGAGAAGAGGTAGGATGAGGGGCAAGATGGGAGGGGTAAGTAGAGAGTTTAACAGGTGGAAAGTTAGTAGGAGGTAGATTTTTAAGGAGGTGGGGTGAATTTGCACTGAAGTTGGAAAAAAAGGACGATTGATGGAACACGAAGAGGAAGAGGGAGTAAAGAAAATCACGTGGTTACGGGAGGTGTAAGGTGAGAAGGAAAAAGATAAGATTTTTTTAAAAAGTTTTTTGTTGTTTTTAGCCGCGTCTCGCGTAGCAATCGCTGGCTCTAAGAGAGCTCCGCGTTGTTCTTGTTCTTCTTCTGGTGAAGACAAAACCTTTAGGACTCGGCTCTTTTATATACAGGATCCGGATCTCCTTAAATACTAAACACCTGTACACATCCTGGCATTGAGGGTGCCTTTTGAGAGCGTCTATCATGAACTTTTAAATATATTCGGACATTTGCTTTAAAGTTTCGAAAAGTTCACGTTACTATTTAAAGATTATTCCATTTAATGTGTTGTCATTTCGTAAATACACGATTTTCTCGTCATGAACAGGAGCCTCCATGACTGGTCTCGCCATTGGCTCCATCAAGGCACGTGACGAAATATCGGAAGTTGTTGTTGTTATTGCCTTTAGGACGCGGCTCTTGGACACATTTGTCCTTGTTTTTTTTAGTTTCAAGACATTAAACAGAGGGTTTTGAAAGAGTGGAGGAATTGAAGTGAAAAAAACTGAAGGTAATAAGTAGAAAATACAATAACACGATCGTGCACACAAAGGAAAGGGTAGGCCTCAAGGAAACCCGATTATGAAAAGACCGATGACTACTCACCAATTAGCACAAGTTTCAAATCAAAACAAAACTACAAACACACAGTAAACATGGAGACAACAAAATAACAGCAAAAACGTGACAAAAAACGACCGAGAAACTTGTCTCTGAGAAGGTCAGCAGAGACCCTGAGGGGCACCACCGTAACTCAAAAGTCAGCTATTGGAAAGGGACACAGGCTTGAGGAAAGAAGTTACCAAGGAACACGGAAAACTGACATGGGTCGAGTAAACCTCATACATATCCGACTTCGGTCAACCTGATGATGATGATGATGATGATGATGATGATGATGATGATGATGATGATGATGATGATGTAAACCAGGCCAGGGTGCTTTGTGGTAATTATTGCATTTTAACAATCCTTTAAATTTTAAAGTGTACTTGTACTTTATTTAACACTTTCCATTTTTAGCTCGCCTGTTCGAAGAACAGAGAGCTATAGCGATACCCCCGGCATGAGCATCAGCGTCAGCGTGAGCGTGAGCGTGAAAATGTTAAAGTTTTTGGTGCAAGTTATTACTGATTACAATATACAAATACATATATTGCTTTAAAATTATTTGGATCAGACTTCACTGCAATGCTTTATAAAAGAAATATTATTAGACTAGTCTTTTAAAAATGAAAAACGATAAATGTATAAACAGGCGAGCATTGGATGGCTTTGACACCAACTCTCTGGTTAATCTTGCAGGCATGTTCTGATATCAGCCTTAAATTAGGCATCAGTGGTGCGCCGGCAATAGTAAAAATGCCGATTTCACAGCAGCAGTTATTGTGATTAATTTACAAGTTTAAAGTTCATGCACTTTTGTTACAAAATCAGGTGGAACATTTAACTCTCTGAAGTCCATGATTAATTTAAACATCCAGAACATAAAAGCTTTCAACGAAAACCTTTGACAATTTTATTTCATGACTACAAATTTTTATAAACTACTTCAGAACATTTCTGTCATTTTTCACTATCATTAACTATCCACTGTTTATTAAACTTTAACAAAGTGTTCTACATAAGGCCAGAAGTGACAACCTGTGGTGAAAACGACCTCATAGCACGTGTCATGATGTGGTTTTTACACCGTTGGCATTGGGTATGGCAGTGCAGTGTGATATTGCGGGGTAGGTTCTCTTTATCAAAAAGGTGACAACACGTGCCTCAGGGTTGATTATTTAAACCTTTCTCCAATCCATATTAAGGTAGCATGGGAACAGGCAAGATATTAAAGGTCATAAACAAAGATACCCCCTACCGCAAGGCATCATTACTGAAAAATATTATTTTCTCAAAAGATGATATTCTGCAATAAATTGCATTAAACTGAGATTTTTTTATTTATTATGAAATAACTAAATATAATAGGCTTGTAGATAAGCTGGATTTTAAACTTTATGATTGGCTTTGTGAGTGTGGTTATAGCTGAAGCAAAGAGAGTGGAGAGAGAGAATGCATTAATGGGTGGAGGGCCAGCAGCTGCTAACTTCTGCAAAACAACTGCCATGGCAATAGAGGTAGTCCAGGCACAAAGACATAAACTGCTCTGCAGGGGGCCAAGGGTTGAAGGCTGTCGGTGAACAAGCCCTTTCTCATCAGCTAAATAGCCTTGGATTGCACTCAATTAAGGTCAATCAGCAGATGTGGAGGGGGTCCACTCTAAAGTGGGAGCAGTTCCACCATGGAAAGATCTTGGGGTTTTTAAAGGGACAGAAACTGAGAAAGGAGTAAAATTGTTTCTCGGTTTGAAAAGAAATCCCACATCCTAAGAAGCCTATTAGGCGAAAGCTGGAATATGGGACTTCCAACAAAATGTTGATGGAAGAAGAAGAACTGGGATTTATAGCTAACTTGCTTGACGTTCAGAATTTAGCGTGATAAGAGCATGGGCAATCCCCATAGGTTGGTATACATGAGGAGGAGGAAATTCCTCCTTGGGAAATGCCCCACTGGGTAGCGTTGAGAAAAGCGGCGCCAATGTTGTGACTTCACTGGTACCCCGAGTATCTCGGGAAGTGATGGAACTTCCCCTAAAATTCAATAGCTGTGTTTGTCTCCTTTCATAGTCCTGTGTGTGTCTCGTCTGTTTGTCCATGTGTGTGTAAAATGTGTGAGTGGCAACTCCATTATGAGCCTTAGATCATGTATCAAAAAGGGAAGAAAACAAAAGAGGCAGGGAGAATGTCATCATCAGCTAAATAAGAAATGGGATTTTTTTGTGGTACAAAGTATGTCATTGATAAAAAGGAGAAACAAGATGGTGAGATTACAGAGCCCTTTGGAACTCCATAGTTAACTTGTGTCTTATTTGGAGAGGGTGCCGTACACGCAAGTGAAAATGGCGAGCTCTCGCGCTATCAAGAACATTTACAGCCAGGTAATGAGAGGAGAAGGAATTGCCATAGAGGAAGAAGCCACAATGGTGAGCACTAAGCAGAGCTGAATTTTCAAGGAATCACAAGCCACAACTGATGATTGATTGGTGATAAGTTTCCACAAGCTTGGAAAGTGTTGAAGTTAAGGCAATCGGACAATAGTTATAGCGGTTGGATAAAGGCACTTTTAATTTCGAAGCAAAATTTCAAAGCACTTTACAAATAAGTAGGAGGTAATAAAAGGTTTTTTTTAATAAGAAATTGCAACTGTAAAAAAAATTGAGATTCAAGACAGGCTTAAAAGTCATAATTGATGAGGCTGTGCAGATTTTAAAGGGCAGAAGCTCAACTGTTGAGGAGCATTTCACATTATGCTCAATATCTATAATCTTCATCCTGTTGCAAAGGACGAATAGAAGATTCCCGGTATGTGATTGTGGCTTTCTTGCAAGTGATGAAAGTTGTGATTATGTCAGAAATGTGGTGAGGATTTAGTTATAGTTCGAAGTCGAGTTAAGAAGCATTTGTCATACTTTCCTCATTGTGAAGGATGGTATTCGTAAGGGATGTTATTGGGAGTAGAGGATGATTGGAATTTTCCTGAAATAATAGAGTGGAGTTGGAGACAAAATGAGAGGCAGACATTTGCCTTGGGTTTTGTGTCGCGATGAATAGAGCCAAGAGAGTTGAGGTCGACAGATGGGAAAGAAGATTCACAGAAGGTGTAAAGGATGTATTTGGCCATAGGTCAGTAAGGACTGCTTCCAGAAAAGCAAAATGATAATTTAATAAATAAATGGTGGATTTAGAGCTCTTTCACTTGAGTGGTGACAGTTACAAAAGTTACAAAAGTTTTGGACTTTAATATAGCTTCACAAGATCTCCAAGCCCAGACGTGAATACTTTTCTGAGAACTGAACAGAGCAATAACCTTAATAGGTTCCTTTAATAGCTCATAATTTGGACTTATTAGCACTTTTCGAACTTCTGGATCACATCGCAATACCAAGTAAAGTAGCTTTAATTTCCAGCTTGAGTCTGGAGTGTATATAGACAACCACCAAACAGATTAACCCAATGGCTATATGCACGATGGTTGTGGATATAGTACAATTGCATATGATCAGCATGCACTTCCAGTTCATATCAAACGAAACCTCGGAGGGCCTTACAAAGATTAGAAATGAAGAATTGGTGGAGAAGTAAGAATGGCTCAAATAATAGTAAATATTAAGAAGCAACTGTGAAAAGACTTTAAAAGAGATTTTAAATCTGACTGATGAGGCAGTGTGTATTTTAATAGTCTGCCAGTGCTAGAGTCTCAGAGCATAACTGAAGAATGTGCGATCACCAAAAATCTTCATCTTGGTATGTAGAACAACTAGTAAGTTCCCGGTGTAGGTTCCTTGCAGGCGTTTCAGGTGTGGTATGGTCAGATATATGGTCATGAACTAATTTATGTACAGATTTAAAGCTTGTTAAGAGAAGATTAGAATCTATATGTTGATGTACTTGAAGCCAGTAAAGTGTATTGAGAGATAAATCGACAAGCCGGTAGGCAGATATGGGTAGTCGACTACCCAATAGAACCTGATGTGATGGGCCCGTTCGATGGGGAATGACCTGAGGATTAAGCACAAGAAAATTCATGATTCTAGCTTCAAGGGTTAATGCTGCAGATTGTTTTTTCGTTAAAATACCCCCACATTTAGAGGTTTTTCGGCCGTTGCTAGGCAACGGAGGGGTCCATAGCAACGGTTATTTCTCACACATAACTAGGACATACCATGAACCTACCATACCAGTTTCATGTATATCTGACTCATCGTCTCTGAGATATAACGAACTTCGTTTTTTTTATTGTTTTCGACCAGGGTTCATTCAAAGTCTATCTTTGACTTTGTTTCTTTGACTTGACAGTTTTCATAGGATCCGGCTGGAAATTTTTGACAATATGGCTGAATGTACTGCCCACAGTCCCTCAGGGCCCGATTTTTGATTTTCGAAAAAATAATTTTTTTTTATGATTTTTCAAAAATTTCAAAGTCCCGTTGCTAGGCAATGGTGGTGTCCATAGCAACGGTTCTCATTTGCACAAAGAACCTACCAACCAAGTTTCATCGAAATCGCCATTGTATTAACGGAGCACTGGACCGAACAGAGGGACAGACAAACAGACAGACAAACATATCGACGGAAAAAGTGATAATAAGGGTGGAACAATTTTTTTTTCGACTACATCGACTACCCAATAATGTTGTTCGACATTGCTAACTATTATAAAACATACATCAACCAATTAAATGTTTTTTTTCCTATGTTTTCATCATATAAAAATATGCAATTTGATGTCTGTCTGACCACGACAGATTTGGTCATTACTTATCCAATCTACTCAAACTTGCCAGGGATACTAGGTGCCAACTCTGTCATCCCCTCCCCCTTTCTTCTTCAAGTCCTCAACTGCCCCAAACCCCAAGTACTCAACCCCCTCCCTTTCCAAATGTCTCATTCTCCATCTTCCAACTCCATGTACCCTCACCCCCAACTATCTGTCCTCCCCTCCCCATTTCTTCACATGCTTAGCAACATTACACAAAGATACACAGGGAACTTTGGCGCATGAGAAGGCCATTCGTCCTATCATGCCTGCGTTGTTCCTGTTCCTGTTTGTTCAGAACAATGTTACAAGTAAATAAAGATGAAATGTCAAATTCACAATCACTTTCCCCTTTTCTTCCCTTATCCTTAGGGCCCTGTCACACCTTGACGTTTTAGCCAGCAATGGCAACGTATAAAAATGTATGTAAAATGTTGGCGTACACTGAAATTTTGATGTTTTTTTTTAAGTTTTGGGCGTATTCATAACGTGTTGGTCATATGCATAACATATTAGTAACGGGCAAAGAACGTTTCGTTGTGTTATTGATAACTTTTACCAACGGATGCTTAGCCTGTTGTCGGCGTTCACAACCTCTGCCCAACGATAGTTTAACTTACGCATAGCGTGCTAAACATATCACCGGTGAACTCATGGCGTAGCCTGTTAAGAACCTGCCAGACGCCGATTTAAATCATTACCGCCTGAGAATTTGAAGTGTCAACATCGCAGTCACACCTTGACCATTTCGCCAGCATATGCCGACCTATGAAAAATGTGTCTTAAACGCTAGGCGCACGTCAAATACGGTATAGGTAAGTTGTGTATACGTTAATAGTCGGCTGGAAAACAATGAAGTACGCTGTCATATTACGTGGTACGTGTAATACGTCGTGAAATTTCAAGCATGCAGAAAATTTTACGACGTACTCGGAGTATGGCTAACACATTCCGCATGCGTTGTCATATGTTCCTGGCACACTCAGCGATCGTTTACACATGACGGACACATGTTACTTGTAGGTTACTCATAAGTCGAAACACGTCAAGGTAATATTTAACACACCCGCATCCTAATTTTCAACCAATGGGTAACGTCCTTTTAACCTATGAGTAGCGTTCCTGAACCTATGCTTAACGTGCTTGAAACCTATGAGTAACGTGCATTGAACCTATTTGTAACTTGCCTTGAACCAATGACTAGCGTGCTATGAACCTATGAGTAATGTGCGTTTAACCTATGTGTAGCTTTGAACCAAAGTATAACGTGCTTCTAACCTTTGAGTAACATGCTATGAACCTATTTGTAGGTCAGGTCAGGTATGGGAGCATGTGCCAGAACAGCACGTCGCTGCGTTTTAGATACGTTACCTATTTGTAACGTATCTAAAATGCACATTGTCGTATGTAGACGAATTAGATTGACATCTTTCGGAAGACCACAGCACTTACTACTGAACGTGTTTCTTGTGGTGTATTGGCATACGTGGACACGGCACAATGCGGGGGGCGTTGTGGGGGCGTGGAGGTGTGGTTTTGGTAGTCACGTGTCCGCAAGGCTTATAAGTGTTTGCGCCGCTTGAGGCGTGTGTGTAGTCTACAGTAGTGTGAATTCGGACGGGCAATAAACAGAGTTCGACAACCCTCACGACTCTCTGCGCCTCACTGCCCTCCGGACATTACACTGGCAACGAGTCTGTATCGGATCGACGTGTGCAGAGTGCCTGGTTTCCTCGGTATTGACTTTGAGTCTATGGCCGGAGCAATTGGATTGCCGGGCGCACGGAGCGCCAAGAAAATCAGCGCAGCTCGCGCGGTTCGAGTTCGACCACCTGGCGAAGAGCCCAGGGAAGCGCATCGCGAGTTTCGCGCAGCCGCACGCACAGTCTTCGGTGCGGGTCGAGTCCTGCAGCCAGACGTCTCGCCGGCGCCTGCAAGATCACGAACGACGGCCGCGCTCGGAGATCGTTTTATTTCTGCTTTGCAAGCCTCGGGAATGGTTTCTACAATGCCACGGCTAAAGGACGAGGACATTACATTCAGCTCAGACGCGGCGTCGGCTGTCGCACAGACTCTGAGAGATGTCCGGAGTCTCGATGGCCAGTGCGCAGCAGATGATCCGAAGGTCAGCGCGATGTACCAAGCGCACACGGCCGCACGCACAGTCTTCGGTGCGGGTCGTGACCGAACGTTGCAACGCAGCCAGTCGGACGGCGGTCTGAACACTCAGGGACGTCTACGGTCTGTGTGTCGAGGGTCATTGGCCATCATAACGCTCATGAATGGCGGTGTGCGAAGCGACCCCTTCGTCCCGGGTCGAGACCTACTGCTGGCACGGTGTTTTGTGCATGGCGTACACTTTTACGCCCCGGGTCGAGTCTTGCAGCCTGCAGTCGAGGGCATAGCGATCCCGGCAGCCCGGAGCAGGAAATGCAACCAATGTTGAGCCTGTTTTCAATTGGTCCGGAGGTGACAAGACCAATAACAGTGGAGGTCGAGGTGAATAGGGCACCGATCGTGTTTCAAGTTGATACCGGGGCCGCAGTGTCGGTCATGGGTGAACGGGCCGCTCGTGACCTCCGCGGTGTTGACCTGGTCAAGATGACCTTTTCGCTGTCCACGTCCACCAGCGAAGCGATTGTACCACTTGCTGTGACAGACGTCTCGGTGGTCTACCAAGGCCAAAGCGCCCTACTCTCATTGTTTGTGGTACGAGGGGAGGGGCCCGTGGGCCCGCCCTTTTGGGCCGGGACTGGCTGGCTAGCCTCAGGCTAGACTGGATGGTGCCAGCCGGTGACCTTGGACGGCCCCTGCCGGGCCGGTTGGGGTTTCGACGTGAGGAGGAGGAGTTTCCTGGTTCGGAGTTCGTACCTCCAGGTGCACCTGTGCCTCCTTCGGGACACGTACCTCCGTTTGGGCCCGGGCCTCCCTCGGGACCCGAGGGCGAGGTTCCAGCGGCAGGAGCCGCGACGGTGCGACATGGGTTTCCGGTCGTTGATTCCTGAAACTACGACATACGGTTCTGGAGCAACGGGGGCCATGCCAGCTGCGACGGTCTCTCGCGCGTCCGCTGCGCTCATGATACAGTGCACACCCGTGTCGTGCAGGCGATTTCAACGGGGGATTGGAGCGAGCCGGTTGCGTTCAAGAAGTTCGCGGAACGCGAACATTGACGGTGGCCTCTGCGACGTTTAGATGGAGACCGGCAAGCAAGTCGTCTCAACGCCGTGGCAACCAAGAGGTGTACGCACAATGTGGTTCATAAATTGCTAATTGTTGTGTATTTGATTCTCGCAGCACGAATTATTCAGCTTGGCGTTGTTAAAGCAAATGCCGACGAGCCGCGTGTGAGCATAATATGTTTGGTTGGGATCAATCAATGGGATGACCGATATGATCAATATGATGTGAAGAACTTACGGACGATCGTTGCGAATAAAGAGGTCTTTCTGATCTCCAGCTGCGAGGACAGTCCGCGGTTCGCTACCCTCTCATGTGTTGGATTTATACTGGGGGAACGCGCTGTACGTAAAGAGGAGTTTGCCTCGGAGCAGACGATGTTTTTGCTGTTGTATGACACTGATATGTCTCCAGGCGACACTGATCGTCCGTTCGGACGTGCATTGAGATCTCGACTGGATTTGATGCGTGGTTTTGTTATGGGATTGGTGGTGCGGCCGCTGGCTAATTGCCGGTTCGACTTGCACGTGGCACGACGGCGCTGTTCAGCGTCGCCCTCCCGTTGCTTTCGCGGGGGCCGGCGGTTATCTTCCCAAGGCCGCCACACCCGCTGCTCCGTGCCAGCGGTGGCGTCCTTATGTCGGGCAGACGCAGCATGTTTACCTGTTTCTGTCCGTGGGGGACGTGCGAGCTTATCAAACGGGCAAGGACGGGCAAGCTTTGACGAACAGAGCTTGTCGGCCAGGGGGGCGCGGGGGGGGGGGGGTCCTCTCGGCGTGTCACCACGACCTCGCCGGTTGGCGTGAAAGCATGAGCTGCCTGGGGGCGCTTCGGCTGCATAGTGATGCCGTGCTCCCCAACTTGCTTCTTCATATCTTTGACACGGCCAGGGTTTTTGTGGTCTGCAGCATCATTGGGTTCGTCGTGCAGCTCAGTACTCGAGCACCTGTCCACTGAATTTTGGGATTCAACTCGAAAGGATGAATGATGTGCCAGGTTAACACAGCAACATTGAGGTTGCAGGTTGTGCAGATGAAGCACGTTTTCATGATGATTAATGCCATTTTTGGCTCTGGTTGCTTTCTGTGTTGTGGTGCCTATAATTTTTGATTAATGTCGTTTTGTTCCGCTTTGTTTTTTTTATGCCGTAGTTTGCTTTGCCGATTTTGCTTATCATTATAATGGTCATTTTATACTCATGTTTTTAGGAAGGAGGAATGTGGTGTGTTGGCATACGTGGGCAGGGCACAATGCGGGGAGCGTTGTGGGGGCGTGGAGGTGTGGTTTTGGTAGTCACGTGTCCGCAAGGCTTATAGGTGTTTGCGCCGCTTGAGGCGTGTGTGTAGTCTACAGTAGTGTGCATTCGGACGGGCAATAAACAGAGTTCGACAACCCTCACGACTCTCCGCGCCTCGCTGCCCTCCGGACATTACATTTCTAACTTACATCTACCGTGTAATGGCGTATTGGCAGCGTTAAGGGGAATTGGTATATACAAATGGGCTTCACAAGAGGAACCCATCATTGTTCCAGACTCCATGTTGAGTAGATGTCAATGGCAGTAGTATCAGTAGTAGTAATACTATTAGTAGTAGTTGGTGTGCGTGACAGTAGTAATAGTAGTAGTAGTTGTAGTAGTAGCATTGGTAGTAGTAGTATGTCTATGTCAGTAGTAGTATGTGAGCGTGATGGGGAGGGTGTGGGTGATGATGGATCCTCTTATCGTCCACGAATAGGAGACTACTTTGCACCATTGTTTGATGTTCTTTTTTGCTAATTTTTTGCCTCATTCCCACGATGAAATATTTCTTTGTTTTACTTTTTAAAGTATAAAAACGACTTTGACAAACGCATAATGTACTAGTAATGAACACAGAACGCTTCAATAACATATAGATGAGTTATACCAACGATTGTTTATCGTGTTTTAGTCGTCCACAACCTATGCCCAGCGATAGTCTAGCGTATGCATAGCGTAATAATTCCCGAGCACGTTATTCATAGGTTATAAAGAAGTCACGGGTACCCTAAACATTACTTTGATGTGTTTCGCCGTATGAGGAACTTTCAAGTAGCGTGTTGCGAAGTGTGAACAACGTTCGGGTAGCGTGCTTACAAAACGTTACTCATGGGTTAGAAATAAGTTTCGGGTACGCGAATGTTACCTCAACGTGTTTCGACTTATGAGTAACATACAATTAACGTGTGTCAACGATCACATAACGTGCCTACAACTTATGGCCAGCATAGCGGAACGTGTGAGCCAAACGCCGAGTACGTTGTAAAATTTCAAGCATGCAAAATTTTTTGGACAACCAAAAAGTACAAAGTTTTAAACCAGCGTAATACGACCTATGGCAGTGTTTTTCAGCGTGCACCTAATGTACACATAATGTACCCATAACGTATTCGACGTGTGCCAGCGTTTTAAACAAATTTTTCATAAATCGGCATACGCTGGCTAAATCGTCAAGGTGTGACAGCCCCTTTACTATTATCTGTAGGACAGGTACTCTGCTTGTATCTATAATCTCCCCTAATAAATGTTAGTCAGTCAGAGTTAGTCAGTGAGTGTCTCCTCCATAACTCCAAAACCATGAAACCTAATGGCCTGAAACTTTGCATGCACATGATGGGAATTCCAAGGGAGTGCATGAGTGAAATTTGTGTATTTAGTTTTATTAAAACACCCCTTTTGAAGATAATCAATGGCCTTATTTATTTATTTATCTTAATCTAAATTCGCCATTTTTTTGGCCTGCTCAGCAATGCCTTGACTTGGAACAGGTTGCAATGATTTGTTAGCGTTAAAGTTTTTTTTTTTTTTCACTTTCGTCACTCATATCATTGAATGCCCGATCTTCATACCTACGAATCACTGGATACATTGCAATGCTTATGAACGCCTGGAGATGCCAGCATTCGTGGCTTTGTTTCATTTCCACAAATGCTATAACCTCTATAATCTCTTAATCTGAGCCAAATTTCAAATTTTAAGCTCTGGAATTGAACTTTTCAGCAGTTTAGATTGCTAAAAAAAAGTGTTCATTTGTCCAGTGCAGACGTTGCTTGACATTCCAGGTGTCTTCAAGTGCTTGGTGTTTATATGACCGATCGCTAATCGCTTACGAAGCCTGCCGTTCCATCTTTTAAAGTTTCATTGGGGTGCTTGCTTAAGCTATTAAGCCAAGCAAGCAGTCCAAGGAGGGATGAAACAGAAAAGGAACAAAGCAACCAAGAACGAACAAACAAAAATAAGTGAGAGGAGGGGTGGGGGGGGGGAGAGGGAAGATCACAATAATTTGAAAAAAGGGGAATGATTGGGAATGGGGTCATTTGGGGTAGAAGATATCATGGGTGGGGATGGGAGATAACCCAAGGTCATGGTGAACAACTGTGTTGAAGCTCTGAAGGGAAATATGAGACTGAACAGATTGGGGAAGTTGGTTTCACAGGTGAGAGAAAAGAGGAACAAATGAGTAGAGGTGAGCCTGAAGTTCAAGAGTTTAACAAGAAGAGGGTTACTCGCTTTGTCTCATCAAGAAACCTGGGAGAGACAGAGAGGGTAGAGGGTGCAAAACCAGTTTGTGTGGTCATGTTGCAATTTTTTTTCAGTCAACACAATCCATTTTGCAACATTGCATATGGTTATGCTACCTTGAAACATATCCAGTGAACCACATGGCTCGAGCATGAAGAACCACCTGTTCAACACATGGGTACCCAATGAGACTTCTGAGAAATTGCAGACATAGAATGCTTCAATCTCAGGCATTTTCCTCATTAATTATTGTATGAATCTGTGGCAAATGTCATGAATAAATTATGCACTTAGGCTATTGCTTAGTTTTATCAGAGATTTGCGTATGCAGACAAATTTTGAAATCGTCCTTCATTTACTGTTCGGGAGTGTTTGCTCACCTGGACTTTAGTCAGGTGAGCTTACGCGATCAAGCAGTGTCCGTAAGTGAGTCGGTCCGTAAACACGTCTGTCATTATCGCTTGAATCAAACACACGATTTTGATGAAACTTGGCCACAAGCTTTGTATCTGATGCCTAACGAAGGTTTATTGACCGCATCAAAATCTGTGCTCATTAGGGGGTGTATGGGGTTTTTTTTTCTCTCCTCACCCCCCAAATAGGTTTTTACTCTCTTCTCCAAAACCACACACACAATTTCGACGAAACTTGATCGCAACCTTCATCACCAATAATGTACCAAAGTTTAATGACCAAATCAAAATCGGCACTCATTTTGGGGGTCTACTGGGGGGGGGGTTGACCCCCAAAACAGGTATTTGCTCTCTTCTCCGACATGACACACACAGTTTTGATGAAACTTGACCACAACATTCTTCACCCATGATGTACCAAAGTATATCGACTGCATCAAAATCTGTGCTCATTACAGGAGTCTATGGGAGGTTTTTTGCTCTCTTCTCCAAAACTACACACACAATTTTGATGAATCTTGGCCACAAGCTTCATATCTGGTGCCCAACGAAGGTGTATTTACCGCATCAAAATTTGCACTCATTAGGGGGTGTACAGGGTTTTTTTTGTCCCACCCTCCAATAGGTATTTGCTCTCTTCTCCAAAACCACACACACAATTTCAATGAAACTTGACCACAACATTCATCACCCATGATCGAACAAAGTGTATTGACGACATCAAAATCTGCATTCATAAAACGGGTCTATGGGGGGGGGGTGGGTTTGATCCCCCAAAATAGGTATTTGCTCTCTTCTCTAAAACCGCACACACAATTTCGATGAAACTTGACCACAACATTCATCACCCGTGATGGAACAAAGTGTATTGACGACATCAAAATCTGCATTCATTATAGGGGTCTATGGGGGGGGGGGTCCCCCCCAATGGGTATTTGCTCTCTTCTACAAAACTACACACACAATTTTGATGAAACATGACTACAACATTCTTCACCCATGACCGCATCAAAATCTGAACTCATTGAGGGAGTCTACAGGGAGGGTATGGTAGATGGGTGGGGGTGGGGGGGGGAATTGACCACTCAAAATAGCTATTTGCTTTCTTCTCCGAACTACACACACAATTTCAATGAAACTTGACCACAACCTTCATCACCCATGAAGTACCAAAGTTTGTTCACAGCATTCAAAAAAATCAGGGTCTCAGGGAGTTTGCAGGGATTTGAGTGAGTGTTGCTCCTGATCCAGGTGAGGTTCAGGACAGGTGGCCCTAATTTTTATTATCTCTATTCTCAGCCGAGCAGGTCCACACAGGTTTATTATTGAAAAAAAATACACATGGTTTTGATCTCCCTTCATTAATTATTTTAATCTCTCATCGTGTACTTTTTTAACATTTTTTTTTCACCTTTTTAAAAAACATTACACTATCAATTCTAAATTTTCAAGTTCACTCCTGTCCCAAATGTAGTGTTAACATCTCCATTCATAATGACCTTTTATACTCTTCATCGTGTTTCATATCGCATAACTAAAGCACTTGTTTGCCGTTTGTATCATGATGAAGGCACCTGACATTCATACCACCGATGCTCGAACTCTTTGCTTCTAACCAGCAGTTGGTGAGCGATAACACGAAAAGGGTTTATTGCTTTTAGTGATCCAACATAATTAAAGGGTCCCTTGTTATCCTGCAATCAGTATGTGATGTCATCCTGTAATTTGTTGGTGACATTGTAGAGCCTTCTGGTTACACCTATGGGCTTGTCAGTGAAATCGATGTCTGCAGCGACGTTTTCTTTTCGGGAAGTGAGAAAACAAATTTGACGATTTTGGCTTTGAATCTTCATATGCAGGCTCCTGGCAATTGCCATTTTTAACTACTTTAATCCAACCAAAGGAGACCATGTCTTTCCATAAGTAGATGCCACACAATGTATAATAATAATAATAATAATAATAATAATAGAAGATTGATCACAATAATAGGCTGAAAGGATTGTTTAGAGGTATGCACACTCGTGTCTAAGCTGTCTCACCTGGGTTCAAATCTTGACCCAGCTATAAACTGTCATCCTGGTGTTTCACAGGCAGGGTGATTCATCAAAGAGTGTGCTGTCCCTTGGATGGAAGTTAAACAGGTGTTCTGTCTGCTAGCATTTGTTGGTAGACATGAAAGATCCGATGGTGTTCTTCGTGAAGAGTTGGTGAGCTATTGCTAACACTGAATAAATTACAAATTCCTGTCCTAACCATCAGGGGGCATTGCATCAGTGGCACATCCATGCCCTCAGCTCATGATGCCACCCTGCAGCCTTGTGCTGCGTATTAATTAAGATGAAGAATCACAATATTATTATTAACGAGAAGGGCACTCAGTGGAGCACATACCTCCACCATGCAATGCCTGATCCAGCGGAACAAATCAGTCCAATAAATTTTTGAAATATCATGCGATATGTCGTTTTTGACACCATCTTTAAATGGTGAAGAATCACTTTAAAAATTAAAAAAAAATTCTCATATCTGTATCTGGATTCGGATCTTCACCAAAAGCAAATCAATTATTCCTTGCCACACATCCACCCTGTTCAGGTTTTGTCCGAATCCATCCATAACTTTTTGAGATATCTTGCACACAGACACACAGACAGACAGACAGACAGGCAGGCGTGAAAACATAACTTACTTCCACCTTCATTGACAGTGGGAATAAGACACACAGATTTTATTTAACCACAATATTCTTTTTTTTAAATATCAATGCCACAATGATAGTGCCATTTTAATCTCAGGAATTGTCCCATTTATATATGCAAGGTGTGACTGGAAAAACAGTCGTAATGGGTTGACTTGTGGCAAATACATGTCCATCATGTTCTCCAATTTTCTTCAACTTCTATGGGCAATTACTCACCACGTATTTTGACTCGACACACTGCACAAGGTGAGCTGTCTCTGATAAGGTCAGACTGTCTATTTGAATTAGTGTGTGCTTGCCACATTATCTGCTGTTTTTATGCTTCCCCTGACTAACTCGCCGGAGGCATGATGTTTTCAGGTTGTCCGTCCATACGTACATCCATGCTAATTTTCTCTGTTTTCTCTGCAACCGCTTATCCGATCGACACAAAACTTTCATCGAAGGTGCGACTACTCATGTATAATGTTTTGATGATAATTATGATGTCATAGGTCATGTGGTGTGGCAGCCATGTTGGAACACAGGAAAAAATTGGACCTCTGCAGCTCCGAAACCACTTCTTGGAGAAAAATTGAAGCTTGGCACTTGTGAAGTGTGAACTCCCCATTGTGAAACAAGTGTGATTTTTTTTTTTTGAGGATGTCATAGGTGGCTTTGTTAAGACATCATAATTGCAGATGTCGAATGCTTTATCCAATCAGTATGAAAATTTTTTGAGGGACATGTAGGGCTAAATTGTATGGGGGAAGGGAAATTGATGATGTCATCGGTCACGTGGTTCGGCAGCCATATTTTTTTATCATAAAAACTTTCAAAAATCTTCTCTGAAAAGGCTGAACAGATCGAGGGGAAACTTCACCTACATATTCCCCAAGCCTTGGAGATACCAGGGTGTTCGCGAATAATTAATAGGTCACATTTTCAGGCAGTCATATTGGATTGAATAAAAATTGGTTCAAGGGCGCCAGCAGTGACCACTATTTTCGTTGTGTCTGTGTGGCTGTCTGTCTGTTGGGTGGTTGCTAGACTTCCGTTTTTCTCAGGTTTTCCGTCTGTCTGTATGTCCGTTGGGTAGTCTCGAGACTGCCGTTATTCTCAGGTTTTCCGTCTGTCTGTATGTATGTAATGGACACCTCTGGAAGCAGAGGAGTCAACCGATTTTGATGAAACCTGACTGGTAGGCTCATACCAGGATCTAGTTGTATGCATTTGAGCACCGTTGCTATGGGCGCCACTGTTGCCTAGCAACAGGACTTTGAAATTTTTGAAAAAATCCGAAAATTTTTTTTTTTCAAAAATCGGCTTCGGCGCTTTTATGCGCATTATAATCAATCTCTTTGTCAAAAACTTTCAGCCCAATCCGTCAAAAACTGTATGACTAGTATGCAATTATATAGCGACCACCCATGTCGCATTCCGGCATGTTGGGTAGTCGATCTAGTCGAAAAAACAAAATGTTTGAGTTTTTTTTTCTACCCTTATTATCAGTATTTCCGTCGATATGTTTGTCTGTCTGTCTGTTGGCTGCTCTTAGAGAACCCTTATTCTGGACATTTCCATCTGTTTGTCTGTCCGCGAAACTTTGGTCAAGCCTATGGGGCTAAACCACTCAACCGATTCCAATGAAATTTGGAAGGTAGGACCAATATTTCTGGGAATCGTGTGCTTTCGAATATGGGACCCCGGGCCCTAGCAACAGCATAGCAACGGCCCTTTAAAGTGGTCAAAAAATCGAAAAAAAATTTAAAAAAAATCTAAAAATCGAAGCTTAGAGTTCTGTGCGCAATCTATCTCGCTCCCTTCATGCCAATTTGCAGCCCGAACAAAAAATATTTGTAGGAGGAGATAGGTTTTGGGCGAGTACATGTCGAACATTTCAGAAACGGTTAATTGCGAATATCTCTAAGAGAAAGAGTCTGATTTTGATGAAACTTGGGTGAAATGTGTACAATGTGGCGAGCATGTACACAAAAATGAATGGTTGCCATGCACACCTCCGTTGCTTGGCAACAGCTAAAATACTTTATCGTACATCGTACACTTATTGTGGACTGTACAAAAAAATCAAAACCTCCGAAACTGGACTTCCAAGGGACCTGTTTTTTTGTGCCCAAGGAGAATGTCTTACAGCATCATATAAAAAAATAAAATCTTGAGCGAATAGATAAATGGAATTACCAGGGCTGCCATTTGTTAGAGTCTCTTTGGAAACATGCCTGAAATTTCACAAGGCGGGTTTCTGGGCGCAAACTAAGAGGGCTGTGATAATCATATTTATTGTGCTAAATTGATTGATAGCATGTACATGAATATCGGCTAGTCGCGTTGGCCGGCTTTCCATCTGGAGCGAGCAGCCATGTCACCTACCGGCTTGTCTGTATGTATGTCTGTTCGGTCCAGTGCTCCGTTAATACATTGGCGATTTCGATGAAACTTGGTTGGTAGGTTCATACTATGACCTAATTGTGTGCAAATGAAAACCGTTGCTATGGACACCACTGTTGCTGAGCAACGGGACTTTGAAATTTTTTTATAATTATAAAAATTAATTTTTTCGGAAATCAAAAATCGGGCCACGAGCGACTGTGGGCAGTACATTCAGCCATATTGTCAAAAATTTCCAGCCGGTTCCTATGAAAACTGTCGGAGAAGATAGACTTTGAATGAACCCTGGTCGAAAACAATAAAAAAACGAAGTTCATTATATCTCAGAAACTGAGTCAGATATACATGAAACTGGTATGGTGGTTCATGGTATGTCCTAGTTATGTGTGAGAAAGAACCGTTGCTATGGACCCCTCCGTTGCCTAGCAACGGCCGACTACCCGTGTCCGCCTACCGGCTTGTCTATCTGTTTGTGACTCTCCAGAGCATAGCTCCGTGACGTTTGATGCGATCTTGATGAAACTTGGACACAAGCTAGACATCATGGTCGAGTTGTGTCTTTTTGTATGAGGGGCGTCCCACGCCCACTTGAACTTTTTATTTATTTTTATTTATTTCTATTTTCTTTCTCGATTTTTTTCTTCACAATTTCATTTCCTAGAAGCTGTGCGTAATGTCCATAAGTACAACATAAAAAAATCCGATTTGATTTGGTCAATTTTGATGGAAGAGATAGGTTTTTAAGGTAGGGCTTCCTCAATAATGCCCGTGAACCATCATCACCTCCCGGCTTGTCTTTCTTAAATTATTTCTCTTGAACCGCTTCATCAATCGACATGAAACATGACAATTACGATCTACGATGTACATACATATATATATATATATATATATATATATATATATATATATATACACACATACATACATATATATATATATATATATATATATATATATATATATATATATACATATATATTGTTGTGGATTTCCACCCTGTCGGCGTGCGGGCGACCGCTTTTAGCTAATTTGTGGCCGCACGCGCCCACCGATCGTGGCAATCCTAGTCGCAGCTTTCGGATCAACGCCGAAATCCAGCTACGGGTGTGTTTTTAATCACACCATAAATCAGCCAACTATTCTGTCCACGCGTGACAGGGTCCGATAGCCGAATTGTCAATTTACCTAAATATGCGCATAGACAGAAATGCCGGGGATTTACACCTCGACGGGACCCGTATGGAAACGAGCTGTTTCAAGCTGCTCGCTCCGTTCGCGATTGCCGAGCGGATTATCGCCAAGCCCCGTCGGACCCGATTAGCTTATCGGTATTAAAAACAAGCTAATATTCCGAACGCAATTACGACAGCTCAATGGAGGGAGAGGACGCAACGAGCAGGTGAACATTCAAACAAGGACATTTATTTGTCACACGTATGCACTCATGCAGTCAACGAAGCAATGCAGGTATTCCAAACACGAATGCAATGCAATGGATGGGGGGGGGGGTAGGGACAAGACACGAGTCTACAAAGACCTACAGCCATTTGTCTATTTATTATGTGCACAATCACTTAACAGTTTCTACTTAGCGGACATGGCACCACGACTTTCATACAAGAAAACCCCAGGAAAGAAAAGGGCAGAACTGGACCCGTAGGCCTTTAATATTCGCGGAGCTGTGGAGACCGCAAGAGCTCAGAGAGACCGTGCTGGTTACCTGCCACCCTTGTGGTGACTCGCTGGGCGACCCTCGATGTTCCGGCAACACGGCAGTTGGGGTAACTGCGACTCGGTTGGCCCAGGCCCCGCTGTGCGGCCTGGTGGATTCGGCCGAGCCAACGACGCCTCAGAGGAACGAATGGGCCTTTGCTCTTTTAAGTGTTGATTATCTTGTCAGAGCCAGTCCATTCCTCAGCGTTGCTCGGACCATCCTGTTGCTGGCTGGCGACTTCTCTCCGGCCGTCTCCATCGACCCACAGTTTGGCACGGTACTGCAGGCTGCGCTCCAGGCTCCGCTGCGCTCCGACGACCCCGACTGCCCTCCACTGGACTCGAATCTTGGCGCTCTCCACCCCGACTCCAGCTCGACTCTAGACAGACTGTTTGCTTGGCGTTCAGCGCGCCTTTTTATGGGGTCCGTGGGTGAGGTTTGATCTTTCACCTCTCACCCTTCACCCCCGCTGGCTCCGCCCCTTTTATCATTTTGATCCGCTTTCGTCGTGAAATGCGAACGTGTGCGGACGTTGTAGGAATCATCCCTGCCACGCGGACGTGTTTGGAATCATCGGCCCTCGCCCCAGCGAGGGAGTCCCCACGTCTGTCACGGAGATTCTGTTCGTAGGGATTCGCCGTGGCTGGCGAAAAGATGGCGGCGTTTGTGGAGATGAAGGTGAGGCGATGTTGTTTGTTCGTGGAGATGTTGTTGAGGAGATGGTGAGATGTCGTGGTTAGCGCTGTGGTGGGGATGGCGTGGTTGTTGAGATGCGGTTGTGGTTGTTGAGATGTGGTTGTGGTTGTTGAGATGCACTTGTGGTTGTTGAGATGCGGTTGTTCCAAAATAAATATAGCAAAAGAATAATTGCTGACTCAAAGATCACAGCCCGGCTCCACGAATATATCCCTTCAGACATCGGTGGGGAAATCTAATCTGAACACACACTTATCGACATAACTGATCTCTGGGAACCCTGAATGGTGTTCTGTGAATTTCCACAACCGTAACAATATATATATATATATATATATATATATATATATATATATATATATATATATATATATATATATATATATATATATATATATATATATATATATATATATATCCTGGTGTTGGTGCAGTGGTTAGGGCAGCGGCTTGGGATCCAAAAGGTCCTGAGTTCAAGCCCCGTTGGGCCACTGAATTAATACACCAGGGGGTTGACTCAGCCTGTCATCCTTCCGAGGTCGGTGAAATGAGTACCAGTGTACTGGGCCGGTGTATACCCCGGTTAAAATAGGTGTACCATATCCCTGTGTCGTAAGAGGCAACCAGTGTTGCGTCAGGAAGGGCATCCGGCATAAAACATGTGCCAAATCACGATGCGGATCATACGGATGATCCGCTGTGGCGACCCCTAACGGGAGCAGCCGAAAGAAGAAGAAGAGATATATATATATATATATATATATATATATATATATATATATATATGTATATATATATATATCGGGGCGTATTATATGATACCTGTCGTCCGTCCATCCGTTCCTGTCCGCACTCTAACTCCCAAAGTTTTCAACTTATATATATTTATATACACATATATATATTTATATATAGATATATATATATATATATATATATATATATATATATATATATATATATATATATATATATATATATATATATATATATATATATATATATACACACATGCACATACATACACATATATTGTTGTAGATTTCCGCCCGCCGGCGTGCGAACGACCGCGTCTAACCAATAGTGGTCGCTTCGCCCACTGAACGGACAATCCAGTCGCGGCTTTCCGGATCAACGCCGCAAACCAGACACGGGTGTGTATTTAACCACACCAGAACCTTGTCCGCACTCAACCCGCGCTACAGGGTCCGATCGCCAAATCTACAATTTACCTAATTATTCGCGCAGGTAGGTTACCGAGAGATTGTACCTCCACAGGACCGCTTGGAAACGAGCCGCTTAAGCAGCTCGCCTCCTTTTGGGATAACCGAGCGGGGTATTATCACGCAGTCCCGTTGGACCCGATCACTTTACCGGCTATTTAAAAACCAACTATATTCCGAGTGCAAGATGGGGCAGTTCAATGAGGGAATGGACGCAACGAACAGGTTTACATTCACACAAGGACATTTATTAAAATAAAGCACATATGCAATTAAACAAGGCAAAACATGTATGCAATAATACAAGCAACAAAAGCATGACAAAAGAACTACAAACGTCTACTTATCATGTACATTCACTTGCACTTAACAGCATTTCCTACTTATTAGACGGGCCCACGGACACACGTACGCACACACACACACAAGAAATGGTGGCAGAGGCCTTTAATAATGGGCTCCAGCTTGGAGGACAGGTGAGCTGAAACCCAGAACCTATCTCGAACCTCTCCACCTCGTGTGGTCTTCAAGTTGTTCGGACCCGGGCTCCAGCGAGAGCGAACTGGATCCAATCGCCGTGAGCCGTGATCCTTCCCGAGCTCCCGCGAATTCTCCCGCACTTCTCAACACATGCTGGTGAGATGAGGCGCCGATCCTTCCCGTCGATGCGTCGCTTCCCCGAGGAACCACCTCCCGTGCTTCTCAACACGTGCTGGTGAGACAAGGTGCCGATCCTTCCCGTCGATGCGTCGCTTCCCCAAGGAACCACCTCCAAGAAGAGGTCGCTGAGTAGCACCAAGCCGGGAACCAAAATGGAGAACAAAGAGCTCCACAAACCAAGAAGAAGAAGCCACCACTCGCAGCTCGAGCCGAGCGACCGGCTTAACTTCCTTCCAAGCAAAGCAGCTCAAAGCAAAAAGCTCTCCCGAGCCAAGCAGAAGCCGAAGCTCACTGAACCACCAAAGCAAAAAGCCTCGAAAATGTCTCCTCCCAAGCCAGGCCTCAGCCGAAGCTCACTGAGCCAGCCGAAGAAAAAAGCTTCCGAAGGCCTCAACCCTAACGCAAGCCAAGCAGGACCCGACGATCTGCTGAACGACTCCCATCAACTCCCTTCTCCAACTCTGCCCCCGAACAAAAGAAAAGATCTCCTCTTATCCTTCTCCCGCCCTTCCCCCTGCTCCCAGTGTGACTCATGACTCATGCCCTCGTGCTCCATCCCCCGCTCAGCCACGGGTGGGAGGGAGTTGTTGACATCATGAGTCATGGGACGGCAGGGTGGTTCTTCCTCTTCGCAGAAGAGGGGGAGGGATGTCTCCATTGTTCGTTCCCTAACGATTAAATCGATCCGCAGCGCATCTAATCAATTTCTGAACATTTAAACAATGAAAGGTGAGCTATCGAGGGAACAAGCACTTATCGACATAGCTGACTAAAGGAACCTGTATGTTGTGTGCAATCGAATTCCCAAATTCGTAACAATATTTATATATATATATATATATATATATATATATATATATATATATATATATATGTATATATCTATATGTATATATGTATATATATATATATATGTATATATCTATATGTATATATATATATATATATATATGTATATATGTATATATATATATATATATATATATATATATATATATATGTATATATATATATATATATGTATATATGTATATATATATATGTATATATGTATATATATATATATGTATATATATATACATATATATATACATATATATGAGGTATACATATATATGTATACATATATATACATATATATGAGGAAGTACAGGAAAGTATAAGGAAGAAGGGGTTGGCTAAAAAGAAGTGGGATAGTCAGAGAGATGAAGAAAGTCGGCAGGAGTACAAGGAGTGGCGTCGAAAAGCAAAAAGAGAGGTGGCAAAGGCCAAGGAAAAGGCATATGACGAGCTGTATGAGAAGTTGGATACAAAAGAAGGGGAAAAGGATTTGTACCGATTGGCAAGACAGAGGGACCGAGCTGGGAAGGATGTGCTGCAGGTTCGGGTGATAAAGGACGCAAATGGGAATGTGCTGACGAGCGAGGAGAGTGTGTTGAGAAGGTGGAAGGAGTACTTTGAGGAGCTGATGAATGAAGAAAATGAGAGAGAGAGAAGGTTGGAAGAGGTGGAGATAGTGAATCTGGAAGTGGGGTGGATCAGTAAGGATGAAGTGAGGACTGCTATGAAGAAGATGAAAAGTGGAAAGGTGGTTGGCCCAGATGGAATACCAGTGGAGGCATGGAAGTGCTTAGGAGAGATGGCAGTGGGGTTGTTAACCAGATTGTTTAATAAAGTCTTGGAAAGTGAGAGGATGCCGGAGGAGTGGAGATTAAGTGTACTGATTCCGATTTTCAAGAATAAGGGTGATGTGCAGAGCTGTGGAAATTACAGAGGGATAAAGTTGTTAAGCCACACCATGAAGTTGTGGGAAAGAGTAGTGGAAGC
>NC_140963.1:135277042-135387042 GCF_056783735.1 Eptatretus burgeri
TTACAATGGTATCATTATTTTTGCTAAATAGCCATATTGGATCCAAGGGAAAATCTTTGAAAATCTTCGTAGGAGAAACCGTTTCACCGATCAATGCAGAATTTAACTAATTGATCAACTACCCATGGGAAATATGGTTTGATCAAGATGATGTCATCGATCACATTGTCTGGCAGCCATATTGGATCAAAGAAGAAAAAAAAACCTTAAAAAAAAATAGTTGGCTTGCACCAAGTCCTTCTCAAGACTGCTCGGCATATGTATTCGATGAAAACCATCTAGTTCTTTGAGGAACGCGCAATAAGACAGAGCTGCAAGATACAGTCAGGATTACATATGACATTCTGGAAGACATGCAGTGTTTGATATTGCTAACTAAGATCTCTTGGCACTTTTGCTCCAAGATCAGGTATCCATTGAGTACCATACAATTCTGTTATTCAGCATTATAAAAAAAAAAATTACAGAAACAAGTGAATAAAAAAACTTGTGCTAAATAAAAAAAGGCAATGTAGAGATGACAAACTCCAGTCTAAAGAACGTTTTAAACAAGATCAGGATGATGTTGGTTTAGAGAGTAGCTAACAGTATTGCCATCACAGGACAATCCCTACATCACTGCCTCCTTTACACTTCAACAATTATTGCTTCAAGCTTCTACAAACACTCCACTGGTTACAACAGTACTTGATTATTCTTGCAGTGAAGCTACATACTGAGACTAACAAATTACCAGCCCGACTACAATGTTAATACCAATACATAAACATCAACTTCTTATAAACTGCATGCACATCTCCAATAACAGCATTCTATAATTATCTGCATTTGTGATTAGTTCGTCTAACTTTCATTTAAAAAGTAGGAAAGACCTGAAATTGCAAGAACTCCCTGAAATTGTATAGGAGATTCTTATACCCATGCTGAAATGAAATTTAGGAGCTTCTAATACTTTTAGCTGGCCAATAGTCTGGAGGCAGTGATGTAGGGATTGTTATGTGATGGCAATACTGTAAGCTACTCTCAAAACCAAGGTCATCCCGATCTTGTTTAAAACGTTTTTAAGACTGTAGTTTGTCATCCCTACATTGCTTTTTTTATTTAGCATAAATATTTTTATTCACTTGTATATTTCGAACCACAAATGATACAACGATAACCCTTTGGTTTATATGATAAAGAAACTCATACAGTTTTGTGCACACCATCGATACATTTCAATGTGAGCTCCGTTTTTCGCATGCAGGACATCAAGGTGGTCCACGAGTTCTTGCCATGTTCAGCTCAGCATGTTTGCGTCCACCAGTGCGCAAGCAGCTGTGATCCGAAAACGAAAATCCTGTATGTTTGCCACCTTGTTGTCATAGACATCTTTGACAAACATCAAGGGGGGTTATGTCTGTTGATTGTGGGGGCCAGGTGATAGGTCTGTCTCGGCCAATCCAGCGACCTAAATTTTTTTCATTTAGGATGCCTCAAATGACGAAGGCCTAATGAGGGGGAGCACCGTCCTGTTGAAAAATGATATCGGGTTGTAGATCTTCAATTAGTGGGAAGGCAAATCCTTCCAACATGTTCATGTAAATTGTTGAGGTCACTGTATCCTCCGCAAAGAAAAACGGACTCACCAAGTAGTCATGGAGAAGGCCACACCACACATTGACCTTTGGACTGTCGTGTATGTGTTCAATGACCACATGAGGGTTTTCAGAGCCCCAGATCCTCACATTGTGCTGGTTCACCTTCCCCGATACATGAAAGCAAGCTCCGTCTGTGAACATGACCTTTTCCAAGTAATCTTCATCATTCTCTATGCAACTTAGCATTTTCCCACAGAATCTGCAGCTTATAGGCATAACGCTTCAGTCTTTCATGCCAAATCCTGGGTACAGTGGTGGTCCCAGTTCTCTGGGTGCAAGTCAAATGGATTTTATGGGACTTTGTTGAAATGATTCATGTGCTCGTTAAAATTCTGCTGCACTTGTGCTTGGTCGACCGGTACTTTTCTGTTTCTCACAACTTCCAGTCTCCTTAAACCTCTTGTACCACTCTCTGATACTAGCCCATGATGGTGGATTCCTTCCATACCTTGTATGGGAATTACACTGAACTTGAGTGTCAGATATCTTCTCGATGAACGATTCGATGCACTGAGATTTCTCCTGTGGAATCGCCATTTTATTTTATATAAAACCACCAGACCTGAACATAAAGAAAACTCTTTGAGTTTTTGTGTCGTATATAATAAAGGGTATTGTTGTATCATTTGTCAGACTAAATATGTTAACAGCCAAATTTCTCCAGGTCTTTTTGGAACACCCTGTATATTCATAGATCTCATGTGAATCGGTTGGAATCTGTTGATTTATGTGATGTTAACCTTTGACTTATTGACCTCAAAAACAACACGCTTCCAGCTTGTCACTACCTCTACCAGATGGTGAAGTTTCATGAGGATCGGAGTAAAAATGGGACCTGGAGGCGATTGACATTCAAACAAACAGACTATCACGCAGACAGACAGACAAACAGACAGAACAAGAGCGAGAATTGCAATACAGTCCCTTGCCGATGTGATATTTTCCAAGTCCAAAAAGGGCATAACTCTGTGAAAATTTTCCGAAAAATACTGAAACTCGAACCTGTTCTGTAATGAAACGGAAGGAACCTAAATAAGTAAAGAGAAAAGATGAAGTCGTCAGGAGGAACCT
Organism: Eptatretus burgeri; assembly: GCF_056783735.1. Lineage (NCBI taxonomy): Eukaryota > Metazoa > Chordata > Myxini > Myxiniformes > Myxinidae > Eptatretus > Eptatretus burgeri. The sequence goes on from NC_140963.1 coordinate 135,279,754, forward strand.
GGATAGGATACGGGTTTCAGCTGCTCCTCCAATACCCTCAAACCTCAAAACCTATTATAATAAAGCCGTGGACCAAGTTTCAGTTGAATATGTTAAAGGGAATGGGAAAATGACTGAAAAATCACAGGTGGGATGGACGGACAGATATGGACAGATGGAAAGCAAAGCCATAGGTCCCCTCTGGTGAAACTGGAAGGGGACTAATAACAGACCAGACCAACCAATATACTTGTGGATCTTCGATTCTGCAAGTAACAAACAGACAGACAGATAGGGGTGAACACATAGCCTCCGTCCACCTTCCAATAAATAAATTCACAACCAGAAGGTTTACCATGCGTATCCAACACCACCAATCCCTATCACCCTCGTACAAAATGGGCCTCCACACATCAAGTATAGGTTTTCAGTCCATGTTGTGTTTTGGGGCAATTTGCTGCTTTTCCTGTTCCTTTTCTAAAGTGTAATTTTAAATATTAAGTGTGAATTAATAGGTGCACATTTCTCTTCCCACAAAACAACTTTAATCACTCACCCAATTCACCCGAACCTACACGACACTTTCCTCGCACTTGAACTATTCATGTCTACCAACCTCCAAAATCATTATATATGACACTGCACTGCTCTTCTAAAATCAAAACTACAACACATTTTTAATTTTACACCAAAAACACATTTATAAACATGAAATGAGCTCACTGGAAACCCGCTATATTAGATGAATCATGCAGACACAATAGGCATTGTCATCACACTGCTTGATTACTCGGAGCACATGAAGTGCAAATCAGAGTTAAGAAATTGGTTCACTTCTGTCTGTCCATATTTCTGTCAACAAACGTCAGTTTATGATTGAGGAACAACTTGATTTAGATTGTACATTCTATTTTAAACACGAATTGGAAAACGAACCTGCAGTTTCTTTGTTTTTTTTGTTTTTTTTGTTTTGTATACCTTGTCGAGACTCGTGTGAGATCGAACACACAACGCACAACAAGGGGGGCATGAGACAAGAGGGGCGGGAGTGGGAATGATAGAACAGTGGGGAACAGAGACATTAGGATATCTGTGGAAGGGAGAGGGATGGGACGGGGAACATGGGGAATACAAGATGGACATTACAGGGACTTTCAGGAAGGAAAGCAGGGAATTTGAAGGTGGTGGGTTTGGGGTGGATTAACGGGGGTATAAAAGATCGAGGATTTGGATGTGGGAGGATAAGAGGTGGTGGTGAACAGCTGTTTTGAAGGCCTGGAGGGAAGAATGGGATTGAACAGAGTGAGGGAGTTTATTCCAAAAGTGGGAAAAAAGAGGAATGAAAGAGAGAAGGTGAGCAGTGATTTGTGATTTTGGTAGCTTTTACCAGAAGGGGGTTGTTGGCGGACCTTGAGCGCCCTGCGGAAATATTGTGGGGACAAATCACAGACAGAGCAGGGGGGGTGAGACCAGAGAAGAGACGGTAGATGACAGAAAGACCACCGGCCTGCCTGCGGTGAGAGAGTGAGAGGCCCAAAGAGTCAGCCTCATCACAGAAGATGCCAATGATCCTAAATTCCTTGGTTTCCACAGCGTGAAGCCAAGAAAAGTGAGAGGCAGGAGCACCAGCCCAGAGGGGAGAGCAGTACTCCATCAGGCTGCAGACGAAAGCTTTGTATGTGGTCAGGAGCTCAGGTGGACTGAGGAAGGACCTTGCATGACGTAGGATTCCCAGTCGGCATCTGGCTTTGGAACCAAATCTTGAAAATGTGGCTTTTCCAGGAAAGATCATGGCAGATAGTGAGACCCAGAAGCTTGAAAGAAAGGACTTCTTCCAGAGGATTGTTAAGAAAATAGATTGGGGAGTGGGGGTTCATACGGTCCTTTCGGAGAGACAAAGTGAGAGTGTGAAACTTGTCAGGATTGAAAGACATGTTCCACGTGTTGGACCAGTTTGTGATTTTATCCAAATCTGCAGAGAGCGAAGAAGCTGCTACTTGCTGGTCTGAGGGATGACAGATGGTACGGCAGAGGATGGAGTCATCAGCAAAGAGATGAAGAGGATTTCCAGAGAGTCGGAGAGATCGTTGATGAAAACTAGAAAAAGAAGAGGGCCCAGAACGCTACCTTGAGGAACTCCAGCCTTGACAGGAAGGGGGGGGGGGATGAAAGAACTCCATTTAGGTCCACACGGTGACTGCGACAGGAGAGGAAGTCTGCGAACCATGAGTGGAGATGGCCTTGGATACCATGGGAAGAGAGTTTGGTGAGCAGGGCAGGGTGCCAGACCAGGTCAAAAGCACGTGATATGTCCAGGGATACGGCTCGGATTTCCTGTTTGGCATTGAGGATCTCCATCCATTGTTGGGAGAGCAGAAGCAGCATATCCAGGGTAGAGTGACCTGGTCTGAAACCCAATTGATGATCGGAAATCAAGCCATTTGAGAAGAGAAAGGATTTAATGTCCGAACTGCTGATGGATTCCATAACCTTGCTGATGATTGGGAGTGGACTGATTTGTCTGTCGTTACAGGGATCTGTATTTGCACCTTTTTTATGCAGGGCAGTAATGTTTGCTGATTTCCAAGCAGATGTCACATGACGTTGAGCAAATGAGAGGGTGAATAGAACAGAGAGAGGGAGAGCAAGAGCAGAGGAGCAGGTTTTAAGGACACTTGGGCTGATGCCGTCTGGACCGGTGGCAGAATCTGAGTCGAGGTTTGACAGCAAGCTCTCCATCTTGTCAGGAGAAAAGGACACAGAGTCCAGGGACAGTTGGGTACGACTGGGTAAGTTGGGTACAAAAAGCGATGGAATTTGGACACAAGACTTCGATGCAAACACCAAGTTTAGGTATTCAGCCTTTTCACGTGTGGTATCAGCAGTGCGGCCATTTGAGGTAAGGGAGGGGATGGAGGGGGAACATACACCAGAAACAGATTTGATTAGATGCCACCAGGATTTGTAAGAGCGAGAGAGGTTTGAGGGTTCAGACTTGAGATTAGAAAGATGTTGTTTTCTGGCTCTCCTGAGGGTAGACACACCACTTGTTCCGAGCTTTATGGAAGGAACTGAGATTTCCCTCAGTTGGGTTTGCTTTCCATGAGGCAAAGGCAAGTTGTTTCAAGACAACTGCCTCACCACAAGCTTCAGTAAACCAAGGGCGGGAGGAAGGGTCGGACAACTGAAGACGAGAGGACATAAATCTGTGCATGAGGGAGAGCAAGTTTCTTTGATAGAATTTCCAGGATGAGTTGTTGGAGAAAGTAGCGATGGGAGACCAGTCTGGAAGTTTGATGGCTGCTTGGAGACCCTGCCAGTCGGCCTGAGTTAAATGCCAGACTCGACGGCGGTGACGTGGTTCTCTGATAACATCCAGAGAGATGTCCACTTTGACAATCATGTGGTCAGAAGAACCGATTTAAGTTAAGATTTGAGTTGGTTAAGCAGTACTTTGGCTCTGAATTTGTCACGATTGCACATGCGCAGAGAGGAGTGAGATAATTCTTTTACTCTGCCTATCTGGCAGTCAACCAAAATTGAAAATCATTCCAAACAGGAAAGTTACCATTTTTATGGATGTCATTAAGGACACAAACATACAAGAAGGAGTAATGTAATGTTTTAAATCAGGTAGTGCATAAGACGCTGCATCAATGGCGGTAAACTTCCGGAAATTTTTATGCGACCTTCAAAATCACTTTTGTTTCAATTGAATTATATACTTAAACACTACATGGGGTAAGGTGTTCAATGATCTTTCTCTAGTTTTTTTTTTGGGTTGGGGGGGGGGGTGGGAGAGATTTATTTTTTATTAAATAAAACCAACATCATCAGAAGGTTACAAAACAGAAGTGCTTGTGTTGTTTCATTTTTGCCATTATCCGCACTGTGGATGCCAGGGTTCTGGAATTGATAATGCCTTTGCTACATTGCCCTCACCACTGCAGATTTGATTCCAATGGCGACTCAGCAGGTGGAAAATATCCACCTCCCATGACAGAGTAGTGATCCGTCCAGATGTGGTTCTTCGGCATTAAAATGTTGAGCACTTGTTATTTGCACCTCAATATTCTGCAAGAGTATGGGCATCCTCCACCATGTTGCCACTGTGTGCACTAATGGTGGAAAGTTTGAGCCCAAGTTTAAATACCATACTTATACTCTTTTCAAAAAATGGACAAAAATAGATGTTTTAATTATTATTCTCAGTTTATCTTACTTACTCGTATCCTCACGGTCTTTATAATTCCAACATTGCCAGATGTGTTGACACTGTTGGACGTTAACGCTGTTTAAAATTAAGAAATAATAATAATTAAATAACTGCATACGTAGCCTGACTATATTCCCTATAAGTATCTATAATCTCTTGTTCATAACTTTCACAAAGGAACTTTATATTTCACTTTGCCTTGTTTCTTGTTTATTCCATTTTTAATTTTTTCCCCCCCTCTGAAGATTAACTCTTCGTTAATTGGCACCTTTATTCTGTTGCTGTCTTTTCCCCTTTTTCTCATTTATTCCTATGTTTTATTTGTTTACCATTCCTCCCAGGACTTCTCACTGCTGCATCTCGAGGGACAACTGCAGGGATATCCCAGGATCCTTGGTTTCTCGTTATACGATGAGAAGCATCCATTTTACCCAGAATTTTCCCGAAGCCTTAACCTCTCACAGCATTCTGCCTGCCCTATTTGGCAACTACGATCCACTCCGCAAGTACGTTGATACCTTGAGAACATGTCTCAGTTACCTGTGCTGTTGAATGCTCCTTCATTTATTTGTTTTAAAATATCTGATGGACAGTCACATCCACTCATTCACATTTTTATTGCAACGTATGGAAATTTAAAATGATTGCTTTCTAGTTCTTTCAGTAACATCGGATAATAAAGTGAACTTTAAGTACACCATGTGGTCATCAGTGCATTCAGAGTAATAAAAGAAAAATGATCATCTTCACCTGAGAATGTTTTGCTCTCAGAATCATAATTTTAACAGTTTATTCTAATTTGAGAAAGCCTAAATTATGATCATCATTAATAATAATTATTAAAGAAATCAAAATATGTCTTGAGATCGGGTATGATGAGAGCGTCACCATCACTATCATCTCCAGCTCAAAGGATGAAGACAAATGCATCCTTTTGCAAAGACTGGCTTTCCTCAAAAGAAACACATTATTCTTGTAGACAACCACTCATCTCCACTGTGAGACCATGTTTGTTCAAACCACACACCACATAATACTGTTACGGTTGTGGGGGTTCAAATCCCACTTTGCTGTTGAAGTAATACCAGGTGGGGTTAACTCGACCTGTCATCCTTCTGAGGTCGGCAAAATGAGTGCCAGCATGCTAGTGTACTGTGTCGGAGTGACGACCTATCCAGGATTGTGCCCAATAGCCAAGGAGACTGCTTAGGCAGCACAAACGCTCTACACAGAGTATGGTTCCAATGGATGGATGGTTGTGGGGGAACATGGAGAAATTTCATTGGAAAGTTAGGGTTGAATAGAGTTGTTTGGTCCGTGAACGTGTAGGAGACATCTCGATGTAATAAAGTAGTGAAACTGTGAGCTTCAGTGTCACCACACAGGGGGTGGTGCTGTGTTAATGAGATAGGAATTAAGGATAAGTTCCCCCAGTATGCGATTGCCCCCTGTAACTGATTCTTACGTTTTTGCATTTACAAGCCAACCAGAAAGACGTGCGTTTTTTTTTTTAACACAACGCCAACAGCAAACAAGCAAGGCGTGCCGAGCAGGTAGAAGCCCGCCTTCCTGTATTTCGTGCGAGCAAGCCACACCCCAGAAGTGGAACGGTTGTTTGGTCTGACGGCAGGAGAGATAGAGAAGTGAAGAGGAGGGTGGCTTTGTTGGACGAGTTCTGAGTGAGGGACACACGTGGTCAAGAGAGAACAGAGTGGGGTGATGGCCTGTAAGAACAGGGCTTTGCGGCTGACTTTCTTTCGACACATGAAGAAGACGCCACGATTCTCCTATTCGTGCTGAGGCCAATTGGCTCGCGTACTAAGCAAGATGCTGGCCATTGGCTCTTGGTTGAGTCGTGAGAGACAAACCCCGGGGCCTCGTGTGTGTCACCGAAGGGGACGGCACCATTCTGCGGAGTGCCACATTTCAGCAAGCTCGAGAGATGAAGAAGCTACACGATGGTCGGTGAGCCTTGGTTTTGAATACCGCTCAGGAATTGCCACACGAACGTTCCCGCTGCGAGAGTGTGGCTTGGTGCTATTTTTTGGGGTGCGTCGAAATGTGTAGGGTAAAGCGCCTCGATTCCAAGTTCCATAAAGACCATCTCTGGACCAAGAGAAACCAGATGATGAAACTAAGTGCTAGCATAAAGGGATGATTTGCTTTTTTTTCTTATTTTCCCGTTGTCTGTATTTAAGTCTGTGTGTAGAGGCTGTTAGTAGACTCTGTGTGTAGACTTTAGACTTTAATTTATCTCACATTTATTGTTACATTTTGCATTAACCCCTTGTAAATATTTCTCTTGTCGTTAAATTCCCGCGTTTATTTTAAGTTGATGTGTCCGTTTATTTGTCATGGGGTTCGAGTGTAAATCCCCCTGTGCTGTGCTTTCCTGTGCCTCCGTTGCTCCGCCAGTGCTGCGCCCCACCCCTCCCGCTCGTGTTATAATCTCTGAGGCTCAACGTGTCCGCCTCGTAAGAAAAACCGCATGGCTATCCGAGCTGGCGGTGTTAACCACCAGTCACCACAATTTGAGTTGGGGGATTAACTCAGCCGCCAGCACTGCGACAATACCATTAATTGTCAGGCTGAAGATAGAAGTATGCACGTAAGAAACTTCATTTTTTCATTTAACACTCAAATTATGTCAACTTATACACAAATACAGACATGCAGTATATATATATATATATATATATATATATATATATATATATATATATATATATATATATATATATATATATATATATATATATATATATACAGTAGACTAGGCGTAAGTCGTCACCATCGGGACCGAGAAAAAAGTGACGACTTAGAAATGTGACGACTTACGCGTATGCGAACATTCATGATGACTGTGGGGTGAAGGATGAAGTCGCGCGTGGCCTGGACACGTATGTGTGAGAGCCGGCTATTGTACCAATAGGAAAACACAATCCTCGGGGCATAGGTGGGAGTTCATTGGTGAGTTGGAAAGTGAACAAGCAAAGATGGAATACATGAAACAGTTTATCAAAAGGAAAGATAATGAACAACTGTAAGACAACAACTTCACCTGCTTATCACCATGATGGGATTGACCAACGAACCCCAGAGACTTTTCTGGCAGCATCTGCCAGAAAAGCCCAGTCTCATCGGCATTGTACACGTCCCGAGGCTGATACCTTTCCAAGATGTCTTTCAATTTGCCATCCTTCCAGTCGTGCACCACTGCCGAATCCACGCTGCCTGATTCGCCGCACTTCTTGACCTTGCCGATTCCCCACCTCACTTTGAATCTGTCTATCCAGTGCATCGGCAAGGTCTCGGCATCATCATGCCCGAGGTCCGCAGCGAATTTACGTGCCTTCAGCAGCAACATTTCACCGTCCAACCGAATATTTGGCCGAAACCAGATGATGAGTGCGTCATCGACATCTTCAAAGGACACACATTTCACGCGTTTCACACTTACCACCGGCCTCGCGATCTTCTCCACTTGTCCAAATATCGTGCCCTTATTCTTCAAGATATCGTTCAATGTCTGCCGTTTGATGTCCAACTTCTCAGCTATGGCTGTTTTCTTCATCAGTGGGTTTGCCTCGCAAAACTGGATAATGTCGTATTTTTCTTGGTAGGTTTTAGTTGTAAGCTTACACTTAGTCGCCATTGTCCTGCCTGAAGTGCGATCAACGTGTGTACGCAGTTATAAATAGCCTATCACTGGCGGTGTAAACCAATGAGCGAGCATCACGATTCCATGAAATCGGGATTCTCACGAGGCAGCAGTTCCGTGTGACGAGTTAGGAGTGGTAATTTACTTGAGTTTCCATTACGTGGGAACGGACAGCATCTGACGACTGATACGAAGTGACGACTTAGAGATGACGACTTACAGAGGGATGACCCTTTATTCATAGGGACTTAACATGAGATAAATTCGGGACTTTTTGACGCTGCCGACTTAGGCGAAGTGACGAGTTACACGCTGCCAACTTACGCCTCGTCTACTGTATATATATATATATATATATATATATATATATATATATATATATATATATATATATATATATATATATATATATATATATTTACACACACACACACACACGTAAATGTCAATGTGTATGAGTGTGTGTCTCCTCCATAACTCCAAAACTATGAAAGCGAGCAGCCTGAAACTTTGTATGCATACGAAGAAAATTCCAAGGAAGTGCAGGAGTGAAAATTTGGTGTGTGGGTTAATTAAAATACCTCTTTTAAAGATAATTAACGGCCTTATTTAATTATATCTTTCATCAGGCAATCCTCGGCCACCTTGCTCTCTGGATTCTTAAGGAATTTCCTGGGTTATCTCGCTGGGGTCTGAAGCTGCTATGTTTTTTGGCCTGCTCAACCATCCCTTGACCTGGAACAGGCCGCAACGATTTCTTCATGATAAACTTTTTTTCACTTTCCTCACTCATATTATTGAATGCCTGTTCGTCGTAGCTACGAATCGCTGTATACATCGCTTTTGTAAGTCCTATAGTTTTCAAATTAGGAGCTTAGAGCGATTTTATGCATTATATGATACGATTTTCCACGTTCTACTCTCACGGACTAATTAAAGTATATCATCGAAATATTATTTGGGTTTTGAGGATTGGATATCGTCCAGCCGAAACAAGTTTCGAAACCTGTTGTGAAATCTGATGATTTAAAGAAATAACTAAGCCGATATAACTCTTCACTTTAAGCAAGCAAGGCTACGTTCCCTCCTCCATAGATTCACAAGAAAATGTGAAATTTCCAAAGCATTAAACTTATCTTTTTCGACTGTTTGGAAAATTATATTGAGTGAACAAAAGATTTAAGAACGTGCCAAACTTAACTACCTTCACTGAGCTGTATGATTTAATGCATTCACTGCAAGACTCGCATCCTGTCCCCCAGAAGGACTGCCTATATCCATAGCGTCTGCCAGATCTGTGTCTATATTTTCGGAGGTTTTGTGAGGTGCTCTACAGGGAATCAAAGCAAGTCTGTTAAAAAAACAAACAAAAAAAAAACCGGACGTTTTAAATCAAAGTTATTACATTTGCTCAGACCCCAAACTGATGTATCATGTGACACATGCACAGACGAGAAGCCAAAATGGTGGATTTATTATTATTTCATTGACTGCTGCATGCGCGTGAAGACCGCCTTTAAAGTGAAAGGGATCCAATATGGTATGCAGCCACAGCCTTGACAGCTGTTCCTTATCAACCATTAAATTGGAGTGCTTGCTTAAGTGCTTCAGCCACTTACCGAGCATCCATTGTCGAAAGCGGTACCGTGCTTTGTTGTTCTGAGCGAATAATTTACCCATGACAGACTCTTTTGCAATGCCACGTCATTCAGAGCGAGTGGTTCGTGCTCTGTCATCCTGAGCGAGTGGTTCATGCTCTGTCATCCTGAGCGAGTGGTTCGTGCTCCATCATCCTGAGCGAGTGGTTCGTGCTCCATCATCCTGAGCGAGTGGTTCGTGCTCCATCATCCTGAGCGAGTGGTTCGTGCTCCATCATCCTGATCGAGTGGTTCGTGCTCCATCATCCTGATCGAGTGGTTCGTGCTCCATCATCCTGAGCGAGTGGTTCGTGCTCCATCATCCTGAGCGAGTGGTTCATGCTCTGTCATCCTGAGCGAGTGGTTCGTGCTCTGTCATCCTGAGCGAGTGGTTCGTGCTCCATCATCCTGAGTGTGTTGTGAAATAACATCCGATTTCCAAGCTGTTTGTCGTATTGACGTATTTTCTAAATTAGGTAGCCAAATTTTTTTCCAACCGTCACACGCAGCTGTTTATCAAGATTGATGTTTGTGAACATCTCCCTGAAATGTTAAAGTGTGTGTGTTTGTGTGTGTTTGTTTGTGTGTGTTTTGTTCGTAAAGCATAACATTCTCTCTGCTATCTTCTCTCTTCTCTCTTCTCTCTTCTCTCTTCTCTCTTCTCTCTTCTCTCTTCTCTCTTCTCTCTTCTCTCTTCTCTCTTCTCTCTTCTCTCTTCTCTCTTCTCTCTTCTCTCTTCTCTCTTCTCTCTTCTCTGTGTGTCTCTGTCTCTCTCCATATCCGGACGGTAGTTATGTCTGGACAGTGTTTGTCTCCAGATGCGTCCGAGCAAGGTTTGCCTCCGAACGTGTCCGGGTGGTGTTTATGGCCAGACGGGAGTTTATCTCCGGATGTGTCTGGATTGGAGTTTATCTCCGTGCATGTCCGGACGCGAGTTTGTCTCTGGACAGCTTGCCTCTGGACGTGTCCGAGCAATGTTTCTCTCTGGATAGCTTGGCTCCAGATGCGTCTGGGCGATCTTTGTCTCCGAACATATCCGGACGGTATTTGTGGCCAGATGGGAGTTTGTCTCTGAACATGTCCAGGCATTCTTTGCCTCCGGATGCATCCAGGCCGTGTTTGTCTTCGGACGCATCTGGGCAGTGTTTTTCTTCGGACACGTCCGAGTGATGTTTGTCTCCAGGCGCATACGGGCGATGTTTGTCTCCGGATGTGTCTGGGTGGTGTTTGTCTCCAGACACATTTGGGCGGTGTTTGTCATCAGACAGCTTGGCTCCGGACTCGTCCGGGAGGTATTTACATCTGGATGCATCCAAGCAGTATTTAGTCCGGATGGGAGTTTGTCTCTGGAAGCGTCCAGATGGAGGTTTGTTTTCAGATGTGTCCGAGCGGTGTTTGTTTCCAGACAGCTTGGCTCCGGACACGTCCGGTGGGTTTTGCCTCTGGACATGCCCGTGCGGTGTTTGTCTCCAGGCCATATTTATAGGATGACCGGTAGAAAATGGATTTCAGACATTATTGTGTTTCCATCTTCACTGTTATTCTATGCAGAATCATTTTGATAAAACAGTATGAATCGTAATTAACGCTCCACCACACATCTGCCTTCCCTTTCTGTCACCTCACACTGTCTTCCCCCCCTCCTCACTCCCCCACCCCTCCTCGCTCCACTACCCCTCCTCGCTCCCCCTCCCACCTTTCTCCTTTCCCCTCCACCTCTCCCCCCCCTCCACACTCTTTTGTACCCCCTCCCCTTTAGTGTTCCCGTCAGCGAAGCGACCGTTGGTATTTGCTTGTGTGTGTGTGTATAAAGTTGCACCATTCTGTCAGAGGTAAACATGGTAACAATGGCGTGAACAATGCTGAATGATACCTCATTTAAGAACTCTTGAGTCGGGACAGTGCATGCAGAGGTTTACAAAGATCATATTCATGAAATTTCTTCTGTGCATTTTTGTTGTGCACACAGTTGGTGTATAGGCTCGGTCATTGGTTCGCACACCTTCTGGAAGCAAAAAAAATAATTTCACCACTAGCTATTTAGTCAATTTTGTCCAACGAATAATTATATTTTCATCGATTTACTTCACCGAGAAACCTTCATAGTCTTAACAGTTAGTGACTATTATGCTGCTAAAGGACATTCCCAGCAAACTCCTGAGATATTTCGCACTCTTTGCAATGGGTTCCCTTCCAACAACCCGGTGGAACCTGGTTATGTCAGTAATATGTACATGTAAATGTCAGTATCTAATATACTGTTTCAAGCTCATTCTAACCACTCACTGACTCACTGACTCACTGACTGACTCATATTAAAGATCGGTACCTTATGGGTGACGTAAATAGCAAAAAAAAAAAAAAATTGTGCCAATGGCCATCGAAGTCGATACACCGGGAAAAATCACAGAACCGTCAGAAAACATCCGGAAATGAAAATATAAATAAATGAAGAAAGAGAAAGAAAATAAATAAATGACAAGTCTGAAGACGACAATGGTTCACGAGCGGTATTTGACAATGTCGATTGTTTCAGAAGTCAAGGATGAGACAATGTGATTATGTTTGACCAAGTTATAAAAATGATCAACATGATGTGGTACGAGTGATAGGTTATTTATTAGCTGCAAAATGTCGAAAACCCGGTTTCGTTCAACAACTTAAAAAATTGCCATTTGCATAATCTTTAAAGGTCACAAAACAATGTTGTGGACATTAAAAATAAGGAAACAGGATACGTGCTATAGCTTGTTGGAGTTAGTTCGTCGAAGAAGGACGAAAACCCGGTTCGATTCCCACAACTTTGAAACTTTAACGTTTGTGACCTTTAAAGGTCAAAGGTCAAGGATTATGACCTTTGGTGCAAAACTTCCTCTGGAAGATTCCAGGAACAATATAACGTCATATAGGCTATATGGCATTTCGCACTCATCGGATTATCCATACTTTGATGAAATCAGCGTAAAAACAAACTTGAAGGGGGCGCCACGGGCAAGGTGTTCGAGATAGAGCAAAATGGTTTCAACACTTTAGGTGGGGAAAGACCTCAACATTATGCATAAAAAATATTGTCATCCTCGCTCTCAAAGTTTGGGCGGTCATATGATTTTTATGTCAAAATTCGCAATTTTCTAAGTTTGTGACCTTGTGGCCTTGGGACGAAAATGAAAAATCAAGCTCCGTGGGGCTATGCAGGTACCATTGGGCTAACCAAATACCGAAACCCCTGCCAGATTCGACAAACCCCTCGGAGAAGATGGATTTTTGTCAAAATCGCAATTTTCTAAGTTCGTGACCTTGTGACCTTGACCTTGGGATGAAAATGAAAAATCGAGCTCCGTGGGGCTATGCAGGTGCCATTGGGCTAACCAAAATCTGAAACCCTTGTCAGATTCGACAACCCCCCTCGGAGAAGATGCAAATTGAAATCGGCTACGCCCTAAAAACACATGTTTTTGGGGTGTGGCTCTGCCCATGATGGGCGCACCACGCCCATTTTCAGGAAAACACAACGAGATCATGATATAAACCTCCCACCAAAATTTTGTCAGGATCGGATCAAAACCCACGGAGCTATGCTCGGGACAGACAGACAGACAGACAGACAGACAGACAGACAGACAGACAGACAGACAGACAGACAGACAGACAGACAGACAGACAGACAGACAGACAGACACACAACAATAACGAATATAGTGGTCACTCATTTTTTTCGTGAAAATATTTTTTCGTGAACCAAAAACTCAAATGCAGGTGAGCGACCCGAGACAATGGGGAAGTACGGTTCATTATTGCTTACAATGTGTAAGCATACCCCACTTGTATGTAAATAGAAGCATCTACAGTATGTCTTAAATCCTGAATATGAAAAAGCACATGCAACCCAAAAATTGTACCAAGATGTACTTTGCCAGTTATGTAACAAACAGTAAGTGCAGACCTATTTGTTCCAAAACTGGCAAGGTAGGTCTTCGTTTTTAGCTCACCTGGACTTCAGTCAGGTGAGCTGATGTGATGGAGCAGTTTCCATCGGTGAGTGAGTCAGTGAGTCAGTCATTACATAAACACTTCAGTCATTATCGCTTGAACTAAACACACAATTTTAATGAAACTTGGCTACAAGCTTCATATCTCATGTCTAACAAAGGTTTATTGATCACATCAAAATCTGTGCTATTTAAGGGGCTCTATGGGGTTTTTTTGACTTCCCCCCCCAAAAGAAATAGGTATTTGCTCTCTTCTCCAAAACTCCACACAATTTTGATGAAACTTGACCACTACCTTCATCACCCGGAATGTACCAAAGTGTGTCAACCGCATCAAAATCTACACTCATTAAGGGGTCTACGGGGGTGGGGCGTTGTTGGGGTTGAACCCCCCCCCCCCAAAATAGATTAGCTTTCTTCTCCAGAACTGCTCACACAATTTTGATGAAACTTGATCACAACATTCATCACCAACGATGTACCAAAGCGTATCGACGGCATCAAAATCTGTGCTCATTAAGAGGGTCTATGGGGGGGTTGTTGAACCCCCAAAATAGGTATTTGCTCTCTTCTCTGAAACTACACACAAGCCTTGTATGAAAACTTGACCACAACCTTCATCACCCATGATGTACCAAAGTATATCGATAGCTTCAAAATCTGCACTTATTTAGGGGGTCCATGGGGGGTGGGGGGACTTGACCCCCAAAATAGGTATTTGCTCTCTTCTCTGAAACGACACATGTGATTTCAATGAAACTTGACCACAACCTTCATCACTCATGATGTACCAAAGTATATCGATAGCTTCAAAACCTGCGCTTATTAAGGGGGTCCACGGGGGGGGGGGGAGGGTTTCAGGGTTTCAGAGTTTGGGTTGACTTCCGGTTCCGGTTTTGAGCGGCAAGAGGTCTCCTTCGGGGCTCCCTGCTGACATTCTCAAAGTTAAGTTCCGGTTGTTATTTGTCCCGTTTTAACTGTTTAATTTTCTCACCTACATGTTAATGTGTGTTCCTAGTTCGGTTTTGTTTCAAAAATCGTGCTATTTTGTGAGTATTTATGTCGACGTTCTTACCTGGTGTTTGAGGCCTAGTCCTAGGCTTGAGGCCTACCGGTTCCACTTGGTGTTCGATCGTTTTTTTTTGTTTGTTTGTTTGTTTTTTCTCCCCATTTCCTTCAATTTCTATCCTCCCCATTACCTTCAATTTTCATCTTCCCCACTTTCCAAACATCCCCCATTCTCCCAACTAATCTCTTTCCTATCTCAAAAAAAAAAAAAATATATATATATATATATATATATATATATATATATATATATATACCCAACAACAACAACAACAACACGCTCAACTTCTCCCGATTCTGCTACTTCTTCTTCCTCTTAACTTCCTCCTCGTCTTCCTCGATTTCTTTTCTTTTTTTTTTTTTTTTTTTTTTACACTTCCATGACCTAATCTGTTGAACTCTCTCATACATTAATATTAACAACAAAAACGATCTTATAATGCTTCATCTTCCTCTCTCACACATGTGGTACTCTTTACTGTTTCACAATGCACTTCTCTTCTGCTATTTTAACAGACTGCTCTCATTTCGAGCTCTCCTTCATTCCTTGCCAAAAAAATCCAACTATTACAGCGCTTCTTCTCTCCATGCTCTGAATTCGCCTTCATTGCATCCATCAAGAATTGTGTTAAATCGCATCTCTGACCTAAAACTTTTAAAAACCACAGTTTGCCATGGATGCTCGCTTTCCATCAACCATTCTTTTTCCAACTTCAGTGCCAACTCACCCCCTCACCCCTCACTCTCACTCTCAAAGCAACCATCCCACTCTTCTCCCTCCAAGCCTCCCTCTCACCTCTTTCAAAAATTCCCCCTCACCTTTCTCCCACCTTTCATCCCCCTCACTCTTCCTTCTCTAAGTTGCCCCCCTCTCATCCACCAACCTGCCTCCCTCCACTGCCCTCTCACCTCCATCTCTTCACTCCACCTCCTCAAATCCTCAACTGCCATCTTCCTTGTCTCTTGTCCCCCCTCTCTCCCAGCACCACAGAGCCTTTTCTCCTCCTCATTCGGCCCCCTCCCCTCGCTATTCTGCAATACCCCACACTCCTTCAGCAATCTCCTTACCTCCCCCCCCTCGTCCCTCGTCCTACCCTCCCCCGCCCCCTCCACCTCCTGCACCCAAAGCCTCCTCCCCTACCTCTTTATTAAAAGTGTGGACCTCAAATATCCGGGGCCTTCGCTCAAACCTTTCAGATCTTTCCATGCAGGTTGCCACTGACAAACCAGACATTATCTGCCTAACAGAAACTTTCCTCTCCCAAGACGTGTCTGACTCCCAAGTATCTCTCCCTGGTTACTCCCTCTTACGGTATGACAGACCTGAGCCTCGTCCTGGTGGAGGTGTTGCTCTCTTCATCAAAGACTCTATTCCTCACTCTCCCTGCACTGCTCTCACTCCCCCACACCCCCAGGAATACCTCTGGCTTCGGCTTCCCCTCCACTCCCACCTCATGTTTATATGTGTACTGTACCGTCCACCGAACAGTGATGACTCCATCTACACCTCACTCTCCGAAAACATGGACCATCTTCTATCTTCTCATCCAAACTCTCTCTTCCTCTTATGTGGCGACTTCAATTGTCATCACGCCAGTTGGCTAGGTGTGGGTACCTCTCTCACCTGCCATGGGACATCAGCAAAAGCTTTCTGTGACTCATTGGGACTGACTCAATCGGTCAACTTCCCGACCCGGATCTCAACCAATGGTACTCCATCTCTTCTGGATCTGATTTTGACAAATTTCCCTGACAATATCTGCTGCTCTTCCTTCGCTCCAATTGGTTCTTCTGACCACGTCCTTGTTAAAGTGGACATCTCTCTGGCTGTTATCAGAGAACCACCTCACCGCCGTCGAGTCTGGCATTTCACTCAAGCCGACTGGCAGGGTCTCCGAGCAGCCATCAAACTTACAGACTGGTCTCCTATCACTACTTTCTCAAACATCAACTCATCCTGGGAATTCTTTCAAAGAAACTTGCTCTCCCTCATGCACAGATTTATCCCCTCTCGTGTTCAGTTGTCTTACCCTTCCTCCCGCCCTTGGTTTACTGAAGCTTGTGGCGAGGCAGTTGTCCTGAAACAACTTGCCTTTGCCTCATGGAAAGCAAACCCAACTGAGGGCAATCTCAGTTCTTTCCACAAAGCTCGGAACAAGTGTGTAGCTACCCTCAGGAGAGCCAGAAAACAACATCTTTCTCATCTCAAGTCTGAACTCTCAAACCTCTCTCTCCCTCCTCAAAATCCTGGTGGCGTTTAATCAAATCTGTTTCTGGTGTATGTTCCCCCTCCATCCCCTCCCTTACCTCAAATGGCCGCACTGCTGATTCCACACGTGATAAAGCTGAATGTCTAAACTCGGTGTTTGCAGCTAAATCTTGTGTCCCAAACCCATCACTATCTCTACCCACTTTACCCAGTCGCACCCAACTGTCCCTGGACTCTGTATCCTTTTCTCCTGACAAGGTGGAGAGCTTGCTTTCAAACCTCGAGTCAGATTCTGCAACCGGTCCAGACGGCGTCAGCCCACGTGTCCTCAAAGCCTGCTCTTCTGCTCTTGCTCACCCTCTCTCTGTTCTATTCACCCTCTCATTTTCCCAAGGTCATCTGCCATCTGCTTGGAAATCTGCTAACATCACTGCCCTGCATAAAAAGGTGCAAAAACAGATCCTTGTAACTATAGACCAATCAGCCTCCTCCCAATCATCAGCAAGGTTATGGAATCCATCATCGCTTCAGACATGAAATCCTTCCTCTTCTCCAATGGCTTGATTTCCAATCATCAATTTGGTTTCAGACCAGGTCACTCTACCCTAGATATGCTGCTACTGCTCTCCCATCAATGGATGGAGGTCCTCAATGCCAGACGGGAAATCCGAGCCGTATCCCTGGACATATCACGTGCTTTTGACACAGTCTGGCACCCTGCCCTACTCACCAAACTCTCTTCCCATGGTATTCAAGGCCATCTCCACTCATGGCTCGCAGACTTCCTCTCCTGTCGCAGTCAACGTGTGGCCCTAAATGGAGTTCTTTCATCCCCTCTTCCTGTGCAGGCTGGAGTTCCTCAGGGTAGCGTTCTGGGCCCTGTTCTTTTTCTGGTTTTCATCAATGATCTCTCGGACTCTCTGGAAAATCCTCTATTTCTCTTTGCCGATGACTCCACCCTCTGCCGTACCATCTGTCATCCCTCAGACCGGCAAGCAGCAGCTTCTTCGCTCACTGCAGATCTGGATAAAATCACAAACTGGTCCAACACGTGGAACATGTCTTTCAATCCAGACAAATCTCACACTCTCACTATGTCTCTTCGAAAGGACCGTTTACAAAACCCCCCATCCACTTTCTCAACAATCCTCTGGAAGAAGTCTTTTCTTTCAAGCTTCTGGGTCTCACTATCTGCCATGACCTTTCCTGGGAAAGTCACATTTCCAACCTTGCCTCAAAAGCCAGTCGCCGACTGGGAATCCTCCGTCGTGCAAAGTCCTTCCTCGGCCCTCTTGAGCTCCTGACCACTTACAAAGCTTTTGTCCGTAGCCTGATGGAGTACTGCTCTCCCCTCTGGGCTGGTGCTCCTGCCTCCCACCTTTCTCGACTTCACGCTGTCGAAACCAGGGCTTTTAAGATCATTGGCATCTCCCGCAATGAAGCTGAGTCTTTGGGCCTCTCACTCAATCACCGCAGGTTGGTCGGTGGTCTTTCTGTCTTCTACCGACTCCTCTCCAGCCTTGCCCCCCTGCTCTCTCTGCGATTTGTCCCCACCACATTTCCACAGGGCGCTCAAGGTCCGCCAACAACCCCCTTCTGGTAAAACTACCAAAATCACGAATCACTGCTCATCTTCACTCTTTCATTCCTCTTTTTTCCCGCCTTTGGAATAAACTTCCTCACTCTATTCTTTCCCATTCTTCCCTCCAGGCTTTCAAAACAGCTGTTCACCACCACCTCTTATCTTCCCCCATCCAAATCCTCGCTCTTTTCTACCCCCGATAATCCACCCAAGCCCACTTCCTTCAATTCTCCTGCTTTCCTTCCTGAAAGTCCCTTTAATGTCCATCTTCCCCTCGCCATGTTCCCCGTCCCATCCCCATCCCTCTCCCTTCCACATTTCACCTGTGTCTGTTCCTCAATGTTTTGTCCCTTCCACTCCCGCCCCTCTTGTCTCATGCCTCATTGCTGTGAGTTGTGTGTTAGCTCTCATACGAGCCTCGACCAAGGTATACAAAAAAAAAAAAAAAAAACAAAAAAAAAAATGTATTTGCTCTCTTCTCTGAAACTACACATGTGATTTCAATGAAACTTGACCACAAACTTCATCACAAATGATGTACCAAAATATATCGATAGCTTCAAAACCTGCACTTATTATGGGGGTCCACGGGGGGGGGGGGTTGGGGAGTTGACCCCCTAAAATATGTATTTGCTCTCTTCTCTGAAACTACACATGTGATTTCAATGAAACTTGACCACAACCTTCATCACTCATGATGTACCAAAGTATATCGATAGCTTCAAAACCTGCACTTATTAAGGGGGTCCACGAGGGGTGGGGGGGACTTGACCCCCAAAATAGGTATTTGCTCTCTTCTCTGAAACGACACATGTGATTTCAATGAAACTTGACCACAACCTTCATCACTCATGATGTACCAAAGTATATCGATAGCTTCAAAACCTGCGCTTATTGAGGGGGTCCACGGGGGGGGGAGGGTTTCGGAGTTGACCCCCTAAAATATGTATTTGCTCTCTTCTCTGAAACTACACATGTGATTTCAATGAAACTTGACCACAGACTTCATCACAAATGATGTACCAAAATATATCGATAGCTTCAAAACCTGCACTTATTATGGGGGTCCACGGGGGGGGGGGTTGGGGAGTTGACCCCCTAAAATATGTATTTGCTCTCTTCTCTGAAACTACACATGTGATTTCAATGAAACTTGACCACAAACTTCATTACACATGATGTACCAAAGTGTATCAACAGCATCAAAATCTGCACTCATTAAAGGGGTCTATGGTGGGGGGATTTGACCCCCGAAAATAGGTGTTTGCTCTCTTCTCCGAAACTACACAAATGATTTCAACGAACCTTGACCACAACCTTCATCACTCATAATCTTCCAAAGTTTGTTCACGGCATTAGAAATAAATCAGGGTCTCAGGGGTTCTGTGGGCAGTTTGAGTGATTGTTGCTCCTGATCGAGGTGAGCTTCCGGATGCATGGTCCTATTTTTACCTCCACCACCGAAGATGAAGGAGGTTATGTTTTCACCCCTTTCTGTCTGTGTGTTGGCTGTCTGTCTGTTTATCTGTTTGTGTACAGGATATCTCAAAAATTTGTGGACAGGTTCGATGTGTGACAAGGACGAACTGATTCGATTTTGGTGAAGATCCGGATCTGATTCCGATAGTTATTTAAGTTTTTTAAGTGATTCTTCACCATTGAGAGGTCAGGCCAAAAACGATCTAGTACTGTATAGCATGATATTTCAAAAATGTATTGGACCCGATATGTTCTCATGGATCAGGCATTACGTGGCAGAGGTATGCTCTCCGCCGAGTGCCCTTCTAGTTGTTATTTATTTTATCAGTTGGATGCATCTTTTGTCTTTACAACGTGTAATCCCAACTGCCCTGAACTTATGTCATATATACTGTCTATGGCTTTACATGCTTCCCGCTGGAAGGTGTTTTGGTAGAGACGATTTTACTAGCGATTGGGAATATGACAGGCAACAAAAAGGTGCATGCTCCATCATGCATACGATAGCAGGTGATTGTTTTGTGTCAGATGAAGTGATAGTTACTCAAATTGTTCAAAAAGTTTTGTCTTCAGACACAGGATGTATCTGCATGGTCTACACACTTGATACACTTGGCCAATAAAGTTGTAATTTCAAATTTTCCTTTATTTCTGAAGAATGATTTCATGATTGCGGTGCTCTTAGGTATGATAGTTTTGACTCCTTTAGTGTTGACACCTTGGATTGTAAAGATGAACGAACTCGTCTTGTCTTGAGATTTACAGGGCAAGTGTGCATGGTACTAGGAAATGCAATACTGTGTGTTAACTGTTAAGTCACAAAGTTCACTTTAAATGGTCATGATTATCAGGTACATATCACTACTGATACATTGAGGGTGTTTTAATTGTGAATATCATTGGCCCATATGAAGCAGTTTTGTCCACTTAACCAGTAACAGTTCCTAACAATGATCTGCAGTCTCAGATTATTGATTCCGTCTCGATAAATGGGCGAGATATACCGATCAAATGGATACATAGTACAAGTGAGGGGTTTGTTACTCTTTCAGAATTTAAAATCAGAAGTCAGCCTTCAGTAATGTCACCATCTGGCAAAAGACTATTGAACAAGAACTCATATTTTTACTGATCTTTCTCATGGTAACATATTTGCACTGTCAAATGAAGAGGATTATCTGATACATGCCTCTTCTAGTAGAAACATCACAAATGAAGAATTGGAATCTGACTTGCCAATGATGTAAAGTGGTGGTTCTGACCCCGAGACAGTTATATATTCCAAAAGGATAACTCTCCCTGATTGCATCCTTCCCGTAATGTATTTAAACGTATGTCTGATCTAAAATATATATATATATATATAATCCCATTTTGCAATACATGTTCGTATTCTAACAATTGTTCTTTTTTTCCATCTTCAGTGCTAATTCAACCCACCTCCTTAAATCTACCTCCTCCTAACTCCTCACCTTTATACCCTCTCATTACCCCTCCCATGTTGCCCTTCATCCTACCTTCTCTCTTAGCATCTCTTCACTGTCCTCTACTTTACTATCAGCTCCTCCTCTGGTGTCCGAAAGTGTGTGGTGTTCTAACATCTGTTGGCTCTATTCTAACCAAACAGATATCTCTCCCTCTCAATCAGTACACCCCTCAACATCTCAAACATGCTCTTTCTTTCCTCTCATCATACCTCCCCCTATTCCCAACCTCTCAAATCTTGTGCCTCCCCCGACCTGCTCCCTTCTTCACCATCCAACTACCCAGTCTCATCCTTTCCCTCTTCCCACCTCTCCCCTTGCCTTTCTGCCCCATGGCAAAATCTGCTCTCATCATCATCCCTCCCTCTCAAAGCTTCCCTCTCACCCCACCCTCTCAAATCAACCTTCACTCTCTTCCCCCTCCAAGCTTCGCTCTCATCTTTCTCAAAAACTCCCCCTTACCCTTCTCCCTCAACTCTCCCCCATCACCCCCTCCCCTTCTCAAAGTTGCCACTCCTCACATCCACAAAGCTGCCTCCTTCCCCTGCCCTCTCTCTTCCAACTGATTCCTCCACCTCCTCCAATCTTCGACTCCCCTCTGTCCCCTCTCTTATTATTCCCCACTGTGCCTCATCCCATCACCACCGAGCCTTTTGTCCTCCCCCTAACTCTTCCACAATGCCCCCACACACTATCAACAAGAATCCCTACCTCTTCCTTAACAAAGTGTACCTCAAACATCCGGGGCCTTCACTCTAACTCCAACAGGTCACTCTTTCCATACAGGTTGCCACTGACAAACCAGACATAATCTGCTTAACAGAAACTTTCCTCCTTCAAGACATCCCTGACTCCTTAGTATCTCTTCCCAATTACTCCCTCCTCCGGTTTGACAGACCCGAGCCTCGTCCTGGCGGCGGAGTTGCTCTCTTCATCAAAAACTCTATTCCTCATTCTCCATGTCCTCTCTCCCACACACCCCCAGGAATACTTCTGGCTACGGCTTCCCCTCCGCTCCACCTCTTGTTTATATGTGCGTTGTACCGTCCACCAAATAGTGATGACTCCATTTACATCTCGCTCGCTGAAAACATGGACCAACTTCTATCTTCTCATCCCAACTCTCTCTCGTCCTCATGTGTGGTGACTTCAATCGTCATCATGCTAGTTGACTGGGTGTGGGTACCTCCCTCACCTGCCATGATATTTCGGAAAATGATTTCTGTGACTCATTGGGACTGACACAATCTGTCAACTTCCCGACCTGGATCTCAATCAATGGTACTCCATCTCTTCTGGATTTTGTTTTGACCAATTTCCGTGCAAATATCTGCTGTTCTTCTCTACTCCAATCGGTTCATCTGACCACGTGCTTGTCAAAGTAAACATCTCTCTGGATGTTATTAGAGAACTACCTCAGTGCCGTCGAGTCTGGCATTTCACTCAAGCCGACGGGCAGGGACGAAGCCGCCATCAAACTTCGAGACTGGTCTCCTATCTCTACTTCCTCTGACATCAACTCATCCTGGGAATTCTTTCAAAGAAACTTGCTCTCTCTCTCTCTCTCTCTCTCTCTCTCTCTCTCTCTCTCTCTCTCTCTCTCTCTCTCTCTCTGTCTCTGTCTCTGTCTCTGTCTCTGTCTCTGTCTCTGTCTCTGTCTCTGTCTCTGTCTCTGTCTCTGTCTCTGTCTCTGTCTCTGTCTCTGTCTCTGTCTCTGTCTCTGTCTCTGTCTCTGTCTCTGTCTCTGTCTCTGTCTCTGTCTCTGTCTCTGTGTCTGTCTCTCTCTCTGTCTGTGTCTGCCTCTCTCTCTGTCTGTGTCTGTCTCTCTCTCTGTCTCTCTCTGTCTCTCTCTGTCTCTCTCTGTCTCTCTCTGTCTCTCTCTCTGTCTCTCTCTGTCTCTCTCTGTCTCTCTCTGTCTCTCTCTGTCTCTCTCTGTCTCTCTCTGTCTCTCTGTCTCTCTGTCTCTCTGTCTGTCTCTCTGTCTGTCTCTCTCTGTCTCTCTGTCTCTCTCTGTCTGTCTGTCTCTCTCTGTCTCTGTCTGTCTGTCTCTGTCTCTCTCTCTCTGTCTCTCCCTCTCTCTCTCTCTCTCTCTCTCTCTCTCTCTCTCTCTCTCTCTCTCCCTCTCTCTATCTCTCTCTCTCTCTCTCTCTCTCTCTCTCTCTCTCTCTCTCTCTCTCTCTCTCACATGCACAGATTTATCCCCTCTCGTCGTCAGTTGTTATACCCTTCCTCCCACCCATGGTTCACTGAAGCTTGTTGTGAGGCTGTTGTCCTGAAACAACTTGCCTTTGCCTCATGGTAGGGAAAACCAACTGAGGGTAATCTCAGTTCCTTCCATAAAGGACAGAACAAGTGTGTATCTACCCTCAGGAGAGCCAGGAAACAATGTCTTTCGAATCTAAAGTCTGAACTCTCAAACCTGTCTCCCTTCTCCAAATCCTGGTGACATCTCGTTAAGTCTTGTCTGGTGTATGTCCCCCCTCCATCCCTCCATTACCTCAAATGGCTGCACAGCGAACACTGCACGTTCAAAGGCTGAATGCCTAAACTCAGTGTTTGCTTCAAAATCTTGTGTCCAAAACCCATCACTTTCTGTACCCACCTTACCAGTCACACAATGCTGTTCCTGGGCTCTGTGTCCTTTTCTCCTGACAAGGTGGAGAATTTGCTGTCAAATCCAGATGACATCATCCCACTTGTCCTAAAAATCTGCTCTTGCTCACCCTCTCTCTGTTCTAGTCACCCTCTCATTTGCTCAAGGTCATCTGCCATCTGCTTGGAAATCAGCAAACATTACTTCCCTGCATTAAAAATGTGCAAAAACAGACCCCTGCAACTACAGACCAATCAGCCTTCTCCCAATCATCAGCAAGGTTATGGAATCTATCATCACTTCAGACGACAAATCCTTCCTCTTCTCCAATGGCTTGATTTCTGATCATTAATTTGGATTCAGGCCAGGTCACTCAGCACTGGACATGCTTCTTCTGCTTTCCCAACAATGGATGGAGGTCCTCAATGCCGGACATGAGATCGGAGCCATCTCCTTAGACATGTCGTGAACTTTCGATACGGTCTGGCACCCTGCCCTGCTCACCAAACTCTCTTCCTATGGTATCCAAGGCCATCTCCACTCATGGCTCGCAGACTTCTTCTCATGTGGCAGTCAACGTGTGGCCCTAAATGGAGTTCTCTCATCCCCTCTTCCTGTCCAGGCTGGAGTTATTCAAGGCAGCGTTCAGGGCCCTGTTCTTTTTCTGATTTTCATCAATGATCTCTCCGACTCTCTGGAAAATCCTCTTTATATCTTTGCTGATGACTCCACCCTCTGCCATACCATCTGTCATCCCTCAGATCGGCAGGTAGCAGCCTCTTCAGTTTCTGCAGATCTGGATAAAATCACCAGCTGGTCCAAAACT
Source organism: Eptatretus burgeri (assembly GCF_056783735.1). Lineage (NCBI taxonomy): Eukaryota > Metazoa > Chordata > Myxini > Myxiniformes > Myxinidae > Eptatretus > Eptatretus burgeri. The sequence continues at coordinate 135,304,477 of NC_140963.1, forward strand.
TGGAACATGTCTTACAACCCTGATAAATCTCACACTCTCACGATGTCTCTCTGAAAGGACCGTCTAACCCCCCCCCCCCCCCACATACTTTCTCAACAATCCTCTTGAAGAAGTCCTTTCATGCAAGCTTCTGGATCTCACTATCTGCCATGATCTTTCCTGGGAAAGCCACATTTTCAAGCTGGCCTCCAAAGCCAGTCGCTGACTGAGAATCCTCCATCGTGCAAATTCCTTCCTTGGCCCACCTGAGCTCCTGACCACTTACAAAGCTTTCTTCCACAGCCTGATGGAGTACTGCTCTCCCCTCTGTGCTGGTGCTCCCACATCTCACCTTTCTTGGCTTCACACTGTGGAAACCAAGGCATTTAGGATCATTGGCATTTCCCATGATGAAGCTGAGTCTTTGGGTCTCTCATTCTATCACCTCAGGCAGGTCAGTGGTCTTTCCATCTTACCCCACCCTCCCCCCCCCCGCCCTCTCTGTGATCTGTCCCCCCAATATTTCCGCTACTGATCACCTTCACTCTTTCATTCTTCGTTTTCCCCACCTCTGGAACAAACTCTCACACCCTCTTCAATCCCACTCTTCCCTCCAGGTCTTCCAAACAGCTGTTCACCATCATCTCTTATCTTCCTCCATCTAATACCATGATCTTTTCTGTCCCCGTTAATCCACCCCAAACCACCCCCTTCAAATTCCCTGCTTTCCTTCCTGAAAGTCCCCTGTCATGTAAGATCCTGAAAGTCCCTGTAGTGACCATCTTGTTTACCCCATCCCTCTCCCTTCCACAGATCTCCTAATGCCTCTGCTCCCCACTGTTTTGTCCTTCCCCCTCCCACCCCTCTCGTCTCCTGCTCCCCTTGTTATGCGTTCTGTGTGTTAGCTCTTGTACGAGCCTCGATAATTGTTTACAAAAATAGGAAGTTTACTGTGTGGAACATTTCCCTCCCTCACAATACAAGAGGGAGGTAGAACATTCACAACATCTCTCTTATGGAGTAGTTAAGGAATTAAACAAGGATGGCAATATAGAGCAGGAAGATATTCAATCCATGGTACGATGGGGCCATTTTGTAGCTGAGTTGTGTAGTTAACCCACAGATCAGAGTTTCAGTCAGATTCCCTTCTCATTCTTAGTTCCCTCCCATCCTCATCCAACTCATGAGAAGGTTCTTGAAGAGGACCCTTTTTATATGAAGCAGTGGTGCGATGTTGGGTATCTCCCCACCCCAAAAAGGGGAGCACCAGCTTGCTGGTATCCTGGGTCGGAGTGGCGACCCGTGCAGGATTGTGCCCAATAGCCAAGGAGACTGCGAAGGCAGTACCAATGTTCTGAACAGTGTATGGTCCCAATCTCCTCCTCCTCCTCCTCCTCCTCCTCTTCCTGCCTGTGAAAAACCAGGATGACAGTTTAGAGCTGGGTCGGGAACCTAGACTGGACAGCCGAGATGAAAAGTAGGCGTACCTCTCGGCCACCCTGTCAGGCTTACTCAACAAACTGAAAGAAATTGTATGCGCTCCAGATTCTCCAAAGGTAAACCGAACTGCAAAGGCGTTGGATGAACACCAGACACGGAGAGCTCAATAACTACAGCCCTTTTTGTTTATGGTATCAATTTAAAATGTTAAAAGTATTTAAGTGAACTTTTCCTGTCTAAATATTTATAACGGAGTCAGTTTTCAATGCAAAGTTCAGCTTCAAGATTTGTTGTGGCCTTTGCCTGGGTGTGGATGCGGTGCTACTTCAAGAGACACTCGGGGATACTTACTCTCAGGCTCAATGAATAAGGTTAATGAAAGGGCAGTGATTCTTTACCGATGTAAGTTCCTCTGCTGTTATGGTGGCTTTCTTTGTCGCTTCTTCACTCGCGTCCTCACGGGTTCAGCGCAAAAAAATGTTATCCCTAGATATCTGACTTGTCTTAAGGTCACGATGAATGATCGACGTTTCATTTCCTTAAACATTTATGGTCCTGGTGTGAGTGTGGAAAGGAATAAATTATTTTTGGAACTAAGTGACTTTTTATCTCTTACTTACTTTTATAGTTGTTTTTTGTTTTTTTTTTGTTAATGGGAAGATATTTCAACTGTCCTCTTGGTCATCCTGTTGGATTGAATCGAAATGTTGCGGAGCCGCAACAGAGGTCTGCCAAGCCCTTAGAGAAATTACAAAGGGAAATTGAATTAATAGCTGTGTAACGAGTTCTGTGACACCGTCATCCTAAACACTGTCAGTTTAATTGGTTTAAGTGTGTGTGTGTGTGTGTGTGTGTGTGTGTGTGTGTGTGTGTGTGTGTGTGTGTGTGTGTGTGTGTGTGTGTGTGTGTGTGTGTGTGTGTGTGTGTGCCAGATACACACACTGGCTATATTGGACAGAATTTATGTGAATCCAGCAATATTTAATATAACATTAATATAACATCAGCAAAATCTGATATACCACCTGCTCTTTTTTAACATCATCTGATGGTAACAATCTCATTCAAACTTGCTTCACAACAGAGCCACCCGCCCTGGCAGCTTCATGTCCGCTTGTTAGAGAACACTGATTTGTGTGAGGCTTTTAAAACATTTTTGGGAAGACTTTCAAAAAAAGAGAAGTTTAATCGTCTCGGTTTATGATGGGACGATTTAGAGGCACAAATTGTAACTTTTTGGGATTTTTTTTGACAAACAATTTAATAATTTCACAAGCATGGCTGTTAAAAGAACGGCACCCGGTAGAACGCATCCCTCCGCCAGGCTGAACAGTTTACGTTTTGTATCCTACTGATAGGATTTCACCAAAATTTGGTTCGTCCTTGTCATGCACCCAACTTGTCCACCAAATTTCATCCGAATCCGTTCGAAAAAAAATTAGATATCGTGTTCATAGACAGACAGACGGGGGTGAAATCATCACCTTCGTGCACCTTCAGCGGAAGAGGTAGTAATAGGACTGTAATCAGAAGTAGTAAATCATTTCAGTATGCATAAAAATCAGTGACTGTGGGTAAAACGTCACTTCCACAATGATCTCGTTGATTATCGAGTGGAGGGAACAATGGTGCGACTGCAGACGGACCACTCACGTAAACTCCACACAGTACGTTGACTCGATTTTTTATTTTTGAGATCGCTCATTGTAGGCAGATTGGAATTTTGAAACTTTAACCTCGGAATATTACTGCATTGTTGGAGGTAAGTAATCAGGAGAGTGGTTTATGATTTCTTTTCAAACTTGTTTCTGATAAGCGTTGTTGACAATGTTGTGGTATAGTTTTTCTCATCCACCAAACCGGTGTGTTGAGCTGCGCCCAAAGAGATCAGCTTGCTTCGTTCACTCCTCTTGTTGGAAAAGCTTAAAAACTCCTCTCTCTCTCTCGTCTGGAAAATCTCCAGGATTGGATGACCTTCCTATAGGATTTTATAAAGCTTCTTGGCCCCTTTTAGGCTCAGAATGTTGCTGGTTTTTGTGGAGAGTTTTCAGTGTGATGAGCTGTTCTCGAGTGGTGATTACTTTACTTCCCCAAAAAGGGGAGCATCACTTTGTTACCTGCGCGTGTCCAATCGCTCCTTTGACCTCCAATTTCAAGATACTGTCCAAAGTTTCCGCTCGACATACATCCCCCTATTTCGAGATATTGATTCAAGGTGATCAGTCTTATTTTGCACCTCATCAACAAATGCATGATAATATATATTGAATTAGAGATCTCTGGCATATGAATATATTAAATAAGGCAAGTGTGCGTGCGTGCGTGCGTGCGTGCGTGCATGCGTGCGCATTTGAAAATCATATAAAAAGCAGTGCTGTGCCGATCTCCACCAAATATTGCATCCATGTTGGTAGTACCTCGGGGCAGGTAATGGACACACTCCCGCCTTCCCCTCCCTCCCTACCCCCTCCAGCCCATACATACACACAGGGGGGGGGCAGGAGATGAGTGCCACAGTGCAAGTGGTTTACTTACCCCGCTACGGACAGGTTGGATTATTTGTAACAAAAAATATATTTGCCCCACCTCCACCCCAAATTGTCATGCAATTGATTATTTTTCACTTTTTACAGTAACATCTGAGCAGACATTATTTTTAATTAAGGATCGAATGGGGGTAGTCGACAGGGATGTCTTTTACCAAGCAGATTACATTTTTGGACTGTTGTTTCCTTTTTGATTAGATTTCTAAACATCTATGGAATCTGTCAAAGTATCTGCCTCTGCAGATGGTATATGTGTGATAGTGTGGAATACAGATGAAATGTATAAATTGTGTGTTGCTCAGACTATTACAGTGAAGTCTCTTCAGCCTAAATTAACTGGAATAAGTGCCATTCACTGTGGAGGGACCCATGACTGTCCTCCTTGTTGGCATTGCTGGAACAACTTGCCTGGTCTTTCCATGGCATAAGATACCTCGTACATTTCATTGGCGACGCCACCTGGCTTGCCCCACTGTTGGCCTTTTTTCCTTCTCTCTTCTCTGTCTTGCATGATCTTAAATTTGTGTACAAAGTAAAATAAATGAAAAAATTATATCTGTCCCCCTCCCCACCATTTTTGTTGGCTTATTGATTTTTACCTCCACCACCGAAGGTGGATGGGAGGTTATGTTTTCACCCCCTGTTTGTCTGTGAGCAGGATATCTCGAAAGGTTGTAGATGGATTCGGATGAAATTTGGTGGAGAGCTTGGGTAGGTGACACGGACTAAATGATTCGATTTTGATGAAGATCCGAATCTGGATCTGGATCTGAATTTTTTTTTTTTAAGTGATTATTCACCATTGAGTGAGTGATCGGACTAAAACGATATATAGCACGATATCTGAAAAAGTTTGGGACGGATTTGGGTGCAACTTGGTGGATGAGTTGGTTAGATGACAAGAGCAAGCCGATTAAATTTTAGTTCAGGTCCGAATCCAGATTCGGCCCGTCAGTTGATTATAAAACGTAAACTAATCAACCTGGCGGAGGTATGCACTCTACCGAGTGGCCGTTCTAGTATTGTTCTTATCTGTCAGAAGTACATTTTGGCAATTAAAATATCAATGGATGTGCTACTCTGGGGCATAATATCCTTAGTGAGCGAAAAAAAGATAAAAGTTCCATTACTTTGGGAAAAACACAATTTATAAACTTCTTGTGGAGACTCAAGGCAGTTGCTTAAAAGGGCCATCAATATCTGTGATAAGGATTTAAGTACTCTCAGGATTGCTCTTTATTTCGTTTCTGCTCTTTGGCTTTCCTCCATTGTTTTTAAACATATTGTGCCATGACATTTCACATCTTTTGACTCATAATGGATCATCATAGCTTCACTTTAATTAATGCTTATGCTCCAAGTATGAATGCTGATAGATAGGGTTTTTTTAATGTCTGACGATACTGATACATAGTATTGACTTGTGGAATTTTAATATAATTGGGGGTGATTTGAATTGTGCCTTGAATTATAACCTGGACTGGAACAGTGCAGAGAAGAACCCCAGATATTGTCAACCATTGTCAAAGATAATTAAATAAAACATATCCATGGATGTTCCAAATCATTGTCAAAGTTAATTAATTAAAACAGAACCATGAATGTTGTAAACCATTGTCAGATAATTAATTAAAACATATCCATGGATGTTACAAATCATTGTCAAAGTTAATTAATTAAAACAGAACCATGGATGTTCCAAATCATTGTCAAAGTTAATTAATTAAAACATATCCATGGATGTTCCAAATCATTGTGAAAGTTAATTAATTAAAACATAACCCTGGATGTTGTAAACCATTGTCACAGTTAATTAAAACAGAACCCTGGATGTTGTAAACCATTGTCACAGTTAATTAATTAAAACAGAACCATGGATGTTGTAAACCATTGTCACAGTTAATTAAAACAGAACCCTGGATGTTGTAAACCATTGTCACAGTTAATTAATTAAAACATAACCCTGGATGTTGTAAACCATTGTCACAGTTAATTAAAACAGAACCCTGGATGTTGTAAACCATTGTCACAGTTAATTAATTAAAACAGAACCATGGATGTTCAAAACTATTGTCAAAGTTAATGAATTAAAACATAACCCTGGATGTTGTAAACCATTGTCACAGTTAATTAAAACAGAACCCTGGATGTTCACAACCATTGTGAAAGTTAATTAATTAAAACAGAACCCTGTATGTTCTAAACCATTGTCAAAGTTAATAAATTAAAACAGAACCATGGATGTTCTCAACCATTGTAAAAGTTAATTAATTAAAACAGAACCATGGATGTTCCAAACCATTGTGAAAGTCAATTAAAACAGAACCATGGATGTTCCAAATCATTTTCAAAGTTGATTAATTGAAACATTTCCATGGATGTTCCAAATCATTGTCAAAGTTAATTAATTAAAACATATCCATGGATGTTCCAAGTCATTGTCAAAGTTAATTAATTAAAATAGAACCATGGATGTTGTAAACCATTGTCAAAGTTAATAAATTAAAACATAACCCTGGATGTTGTAAACCATTGTCACAGTTAATTAAAACAGAACCCTGGATGTTCAAAACCATTGTGAAAGTTAATTAATTAAAACAGAACCCTGTATGTTCTAAACCATTGTGAAAGTTAATAAATTAAAACAGAACCATGGATGTTCCAAATCATTGTCAAAGTTAATTAATTAAAACATATCCATGGATGTTCCAAGTCATTGTCAAAGTTAATTAATTAAAACAGAACCATGAATGTTCTAAACCATTGTTAAAGTTAATTAATTAAAACAGAACCATGGATGTTCCAAATCATTGTCAAAGTTAATTAATCAAAACATAACCCTGGATGTTCCAAACCATTGTCACAGTTAATTAAAACAGAACCCTGGATGTTCCAAACCATTGTCAAAGTTAATTAATTAAAACAGAACCATGGATGTTCTAAACCATTGTCAAAGTTAATTAATTAAAACAGAACCATGGATGTTCCAAATCATTGTCAAAGTTAATTAATTAAAACATAACCCTGAATGTTCCAAACCATTGTCAAAGTTAATGAATTAAAACAGAACCATGAATGTTCTAAACCATTGTCAAAGTTAATTAATTAAAACAGAACCATGGATGTTCCAAATCATTGTCAAAGTTAATTAATTAAAACAGAACCATGGATGTTCCAAACCATTGTCAAAGCTAATTAATTAAAACAGAACCATGGATATTCCAAACCATTGTGAAAGTTAATTAATTAAAACAGAACCATGGATGTTCTAAACCATTGTGAAAGTTAATTAATTAAAACAGAACCATGGATGTTCCAAATCATTGTGAAAGTTAAATAATTAAAACAGAACCATGGATGTTCCAAATCATTGTGAAAGTCAATTAATTAAAACAGAACCATGAATGTTCTAAACCATTGTCAAAGTCAATTAATTAAAACAGAACCATGAATGTTCTAAACCATTGTCAAAGTCAATTTATTAATACAGAACCATGGATGTTCCAAACCATTGTGAAAGTCAATTAATTAAAACAGAACCATGGATGTTCCAAATCATTGTCAAAGTTAATTAATTAAAACATATCCATGGATGTTCCAAATCATTGTGAAAGTTAATTAAGTAAAACAGAACCATTGATGTTCTAAACCATTGTGAAAGTTAATTAATTAAAACAGAACCATGGATGTTCCAAATCATTGTCAAAGTTAATTAATTAAAACAGAACCATGGATGTTCGAAAACCATTGTGAAAGTTAATTAATTAAAACTGAACCATGGATGTTCCAAATCATTGTCAAAGTCAATTTATTAATACAGAACCATGGATGTTCTAAACCATTGTCAAAGTCAATTAATTAAAACAGAACCCTGGATGTTCTAAACCATTGTCAAAGTCAATTAATTAAAACAGAACCCTGGATGTTCTAAACCATTGTGAAAGTTAATTAATTAAAACAGAACCATGGATGTTCCAAATCATTGTGAAAGTTAAATAATTAAAACAGAACCATGGATGTTCCAAATCATTGTGAAAGTCAATTAATTAAAACAGAACCATGAATGTTCTAAACCATTGTCAAAGTCAATTAATTAAAACAGAACCATGAATGTTCTAAACCATTGTGAAAGTCAATTAATTAAAACAGAACCCTGGATGTTCTAAACCATTGTGAAAGTCAATTAATTTATACAGAACCAGAGATGTTCTAAACCATTGTAAAAGTTAATTAATTAAAACATAACCCTGGATGTTCCAAACCATTGTCAAAGTTAATTAATTAAAACAGAACCATGGATGTTCTAAACCATTGTAAAAGTCAATTATTTAAAACAGAACCATGGATGTTCTAAACCATTGTCAGAAATAATTAATTGATACAACACTCATTGTTGTAGGAAGTGTGAGGAAATAGCCCACTTGAGTATATAGTTATTACGAGGTTGAAGGAATGGACAGATAATTTGCAGCAAGTAGCAAAATGGGAGAAATTTGGAGATAAAGAGGGTGCAGCGACTGCAGTCAGTGGTGAGGGAGCAGCAAGTGTAGGTGGTGGTGAGAGTTCAGCGAGTGCAGACAGTGGAGAGGGTGCAGCGACTGAAGTTAGTGGTGAGGAAGCAGCGAGTGCAGGCAGTGGTGAGGGTGCAGCGAATGCAGGCAGTGATGAGGGTGTAGCAAGTGTAGGGGGTTGTGTAGGTACAACAACAGAGATTGGTAAGAATGAGGTATGAGAGACAGTTTTTGTGGGGGATGAGACAATTAAATATGTAGAATCTTAATTCTGTAGGAAGGATCATAGTAATAGAGTTCTTTGCAGTTTTTAAGGAGCAGGAATTAGGGACATTGAAGGAAGGATAAACAATATTGTATCAGGTCATGGCAGGAATAAGTTGGTTGTGGTACACCGAGGAGCGAATGATGTTGGGTAAGTTTAATCAGAGGTTTTGAAAAACAGATACTGGATATGGGGTAAGCGACTGAAAGCAAAGGGTTGTGACAGGTGGGATTAATGTTTTCTGGGATTCTCCCAAGCTAAGAAAATGAAATAGAAATTACGAGAAGAGCAATGGATGTCAACCAATGGCTGTAAGAATCGTGTGGGGGAAGAGTATTGATTTTGGGGGATTTTAACTTGCTAGAGATAGATTGGGTCCAGGAATTGGGAAAGGGCAGAGCAGATGAGGATTTCCGAGTTTTAGTCCAGGATTGCTTTTTTAACCCAGTTTGTAGATTAGCCCACTCGGGGGAGTGCAGTGTCAGACCTTTTAAGTAACGATCCAAATATGGTGGAGGAGGTGGAGGTAGTGAAGCATTTTGCATAAAGTGATCATAACATTGTGTGTGCAAGGATTCTGTGAAGAGTTAGAGATCAGGATAGTAGGGTAAAGCTATTAGATTTCAGGAAGGCAAACATTGGGCGTAAGAGGAGAGAGTTGGGTGATGCAAATGGGGAGAAGCTAACAACAGGATAATCTGCATCAGAAAAATTGGAAAACTTCAAGGAGAAAATGTGTAAAGTGCAGACTAAGTACATTCCAATGAGGTGTAAAACTAGAAGCAGAAAGAGGCCAGGATGGCTGAATAGTGAGATACAATCAGGTCAGGTCAGGTATGGGAGCATGCGCCAGAGCAGCACATCGCTGCGTCCATTTTCCGCCGGTACTCCAGGGGCCTCTGTCTGGCCATCCCCCAGGCAGATGCTTGGCCCATCCTCATCTCCTTGAGATGCTGATCAACCTGCTGCAACAATGAGGCACGCGATCGGCCCATTGGCCTCCTCCACTCACGAGACCCCCTCGCTGAGAGAATCTGGTGAGCAGGATCAGCGTCAGGAAAATGAGCCACATGTCCATACAGCTGCCGTTGACGCTCACGGACTATGCAGGGAACACATCTCATTGGAGTCTCTCTCAGCAACCGCTCGTTGGACACAAAGTCCGACCAGCGATAGCCAAGGATTATCCAAAGACACCTGGTCCCAAATAAATTAAGTCTCCCACTCAGATCCTTGGCCAGAGTCCAAGTCTCACATCTACAGAGCCAGACTGGAAGTACCAAGGACCTGAAGACTCAGACTTTCGTCCTCCCGCACAGGTACCGGCAGCGCCACACCCCATGATCCAGTGAATCCATGACTCCCCAGGCCCAACCCAGACATCTGTTGACCTTTGGTCACAGCAAGCAGAGACATGAATATCACTGCCAAGGTTCGTGAATCTCTCCGTGACCTCAGCATCCTCACCACAAACAGGTACAGACAGGATAGCACTATCCAAGATGTCATTAAAAGCCTGGATCTTAGTTTTGACCTTGCCAATCTTAGATGCCAATTATCCAAAATGCCTTGGTTTCTACAGCGTGAAGCCGAGAAAGGTGGGAGGCAGGAGCACCAGCCCAGATGGGAGAGCAGTACTCCATCATGCTGCGGACAAAAGCTTTGTAAGTGGTCAGGAGATCAGGTAGGACGAGGAATGATTTTGCACGACGGATGATTCCCAGTCGGCGACTGGTTTTGGAGACGAGGTTTGAAATGTGGCTTCCCCAGGAAAGGTCATGGCAGATAGTGAGACCCAGAAGCTTGAAAGAAAGGACTTCTTTCAGAGGATTGTTGAGAAAGTGGATGGGGGGGGGGTTCTAAACGGTCCTTTCGGAGAGACATGATGAGAGTGTGAGATTTGTCCGGATTGAAAGACATGTTCCACGTGTTGGACCAGTTTGTGATTTCATCCAGATCTGCAGTGAGCGAAGAAGCTGCTGCTTGCCGGTCTGAGGAATGACCAATGGTACGGCAGAGGGTGGAGTCATCAGCAAAGAGATATAGAGGATTTTCCAGAGTCGGAGAGATCATTGATGAAAACCAGTAAAAGAACAGGGCCCAGAATGCTACCTTGAGGAACTTCAGCCTGGACAGGAAGAGGGGATGAAAGAACTCCATTTCGGGCCACACAGTGACTGCGACAGGAGAGAAAGTCTATGAGCCATGAGTGGAGATGGCCTTGGATACCATAGGAAGAGAGTTTGGTGAGCAGGGCAGGGTGCCAGACCATGTCAAAAGCACGTGATATGTCCAGGGATACGGCTCGGATTTGTCTGGCATTGAGGATCTTCATCCATTGTTGGGAGAGCAGAAGCAACATATCCAGGGTTGACTGACATGGTCTGAAACCAAATTGATGATCGGAAATCAGGCCATTGAAGAAGAGGAAGGATTTATTGTCAGAAGTGATGATGGATTCCATAACCTTGCTGATGATTGGGAGAAGGCTGATTGGTCTGTAGTTGCAGGGATCTGTTTTTGCACCTTTTTTATGCAGGGCATTGATGTTTGCTGTTTTCAAAGCAGATGGCAGATGACCTTGAGCAAATGAGAGGTTGAATAGAACAGAGAGAGGGTGAGCAAGAGCAGAAGTGCATGCGTTGAGGACACGTGGGCTGATGCCATCTGGACCGGTTGCAGAATCTGAGTCGAGGTTTGACAGCAAGCTCTCCACCTTGTCAGGAGAAAAGGACACAGAGTCCAGGGACAGAGGGGTACGATTGGGTAAGGTGGGTAGAGAAAGTGATGGGTTTTGGACACAAGATTAAGCTGCAAACACCGAGTTTAGGCATTCAGCTTTTTCACGTGCGGTATCAGCAGTGCAGCTATTTGAGATATGGGAGGGATGGAGGGAGAACATACACCAGAAACAGATTTGATTAGACGCCACCAGGATTTTGAGGAGGGACAGAGGTTTGAGAGTTCAGACTTGAGATTAAAAAGATGTTATTTTCTGGCTCTCCTGAGGGTAGATACACACTTGTTCCGAGCTTTATTGAAGGAACTGAGATTACCCTCAGTTGGGTTTGCTTTTCATGAGGCAAAGGCAAGTTATTTCAGGACAACTGCCTCACCACAAGCTTCAGTGAACCAAGGGCGGGAGGAAGGGTAGGATAACTGAAAACGAGAGGGGATAAATCTGTGCATGAGGGAGAACAAGTTTCTTTGAAAGAATTCCCAGGATGAGTTGATGTTGGAGAAAGTAGCGATGGGAGACCAGTCTCGAAGTTTGATGGCTGCTTGGAGACCCTGCCAGTCGGCTTGAGTGAAATGCCAGACTCGACGGTGCTGAGATGGTTCTCTGGTAATAGCCAAAGAGATGTCCACTTTGACAAGGACGTGGTCAGAAGAACCATTGGAGCAGATGAAGAGCAGCAGATGTTGTCAGGGAAATTTGTCAAAATCCGATCCAGAAGAGATGGGGTATCATTGGTTGAGATCCGGGTGGAGAAGTTGACCGATTTGAGTCAGTCCCAATGAGTCGCAGAAATATTTTGCTGAGGTGCCATGACAGGTGAGAGAGGTACCCACACCGAGCCAACTGGAATGATGACAATTGAAGTCGCCACATATGAGGAAGAGAGAGTTTGGATGAGAAGACAGAAGTTGGTCCATGTTTTCGAATAGTGAGGTGTAGATGGAGTCATCACTGTTAGGTGGACGATACAGTCCACATCTAAACATGAGGTGGGAGTGGAGGGAAGCCGTAGCCAGAGGAATTCCTGGGGGGGGGGTGAGGGCAGTGCATGGAGAGTGAGGAATAGAGTCTTTGATGAAGAGAGCAACTCCTCCACCAGGACGAGGCTCAGGTCTGTCATACCGGAGGAGGGAGTAACCAGGGAGAGATACTTGGGAGTCAGGCACGTCTTGGGTGAGGAAAGTTTCTGTTAGGCAGATTATTTCTGGTTTGTCAATAGCAACCTGTATGGAAAGATCTGAAAGGCTTGAGCGAAGGCCCCGGATGTTTGAGGTCCACCCTTTTAATGAAGAGGTAGGGGAGGAGGCTTTGGGTGCAAGGGGTGGGGGGGAGGGGAGGGTCGGACAAAGGACGAGGGGGGTAAGGAGCGTTGTTGAAAGAGTGTGGGGGTTGCAGAATAGCTATGGGAGGGGGCCGAATGAGGAGGAGAAAAGGCTCTGTGGTGCTGGGGAGAGGGGGGACAAGAGAGGGGAAAGAAGGCAGTTGAGGATTTGAGGAGCTGGAGTGAAGAGATGGAGGTGAGAGGGCAGTGGAAGGAGGCAGCTTTGTGGATGGGAGGGGGGACAACTTTGAGAAGGATGAGTGAGGGGGATGAATGGTGGGAGAAAGGTGAGGGGGGAGTTTTTGAGAGAGGTGAGAGGGAGGCTGGAGGGAGAAGAGTGTGATGGTTGCTTTGAGAGTGAGGGGTGAGTTGGCACCGAAGTTGGAAAAAAAGAATTGTTGGTGGAAAGTGAACATTCATAGCAAACTGGGGTTTTTTTTTTTTAAGTTTTAGGTCAGAGATGCGATTTAACATAATTCTTGATGGATGCAATAAAGGCGAATTCATAAAATGGAGAGAAGAAACGCTGTAACAGCTGGATTTTTTTAGGCAAGGTATGAAGGAGAAGTTGAATTGAGAGCAGTCTGTTTAAATAGCAGAAGAGTAGTGCATTATGATCCAGGAAAGAGAACCGCATGTATGAAAGAGTAAGACGAAGCATTATAAGAGATCGTTTTTGTTTTTATTATTAATGTTTGAGAGAGTTTTCAACAGATTAGGTCATGGAAGTGTTGTTGAAAAAATCGAGGAAGAAGAAGAGGAGGAAGAGGAAAGGAGATGAAGAAGAAGAATCTTGACTCGTGAGTGTGCAAGGAGAAAGGTTGCATTTTTTTGTTTGTTTTTTTCTTTTTTATTTAAGATAAGAAATAGAGTGATTAGTTGGGAGGGATGGGGGACGTTAGGAAAGCAGGGAAGGTCCAAGTTGAAGGCAATGGGGATAAAAACAAATAAACTTGATCGTACACTGATGGGAACCGGTATGCCTCATGCCTCAAGGGTAGGCCTCAAGCACCCGGTAAGACAAGGTCGACAAAATCTCACAAAATAGCATGATTTTTGAAATAAACCCGAACTAGGAACACACAGTAACATGTAGGTGAGAAAATAAACAGTTAAAATGGGACAGATAACGACCGGAAACTTAACTTTGAGATCGTCAGCTGAGAGCCCCAAAGGAGACCTGTAGACGCTCCAGAACCGGAAGTCCTAGTTGTTGCAGTCTTGGCAATCACCCTTCCCTTTACAGAGAGGGACAACAAGTCCCCTCTTCCAGTCAGTTGGGATGATGCTTGTGTTCCACGCAGAGCACAGAACTGCATGCAATTACACGAATACTGCATTTCCACCAGCCTTGAAAAGTTCAGCATGGATGCCACAGATCCATTGACCTTTACCCCATTTCAACCGGTTCACCGCAGCCTGTGTTTCCACAAACGAAGATGGACCACAGATGATTTGAGTGTCAGCAATAGGGATTGTAACACCCCTGACGTTCAACTTGACAGCTGGTGGATCAGCCTGGTACAATCGCTCAAAGTAACCGGCCCAACGGGCCTTCACTTCGGACTCCTCTGTCAAGAGGACCACACTCTGCTCTAACCAAAGTACACCGAGGGACTGGCTTGGACGAATGCAATGCGCGAATTCCCCTGTAAGTAGGACGAGAATCACTTGACCACAAGTGATGCTCCACCCCCTCACAGATTCCTCGCACATCGGCCTCCTTGTCCACCCTTAGTGCATGTGCAGTTTTACACCTAAGCTCCCTGAACAGCTCAGCTCTGCCATTCAGCCTGGCCCTGCGAATCTGGGCAATGATATCCAGTTTCCCTTGAGAGACAAAATTCTTCTTCGCCCTATGGTGAGTTCCAAGACATCCACTGGCAACATCAAGGACGGTGGTCTTGAAGGCACTCCACAACTCTTTTGGATCCCCCAAAGCATCCAGACCCCCAAATCTCCATTCAGCCTATTCGCAAACTCCTCAGCTACCCTCTCATCCTTGAGCTTGCCAACATCCAGCCTAGGTTGGGATGGTACCATTCTCTTGGATTTAAGGTGCAACTTGAGAGTTGCTACAACAAGCTGGTTTTCAGTATTGAGGAACTGAGCACTCCGGTTGACCCTGCAGTTCTGGATCATCCTCCACCAAGCATCAACGAGCACATGGTCAATCTCCTTTGCCACACCACCAGCGTTGGAATACCAAGGCCAATGATGAGCTTGTGAGCATTGAAACCATGAACCAGCCACCCGAAGTCCATGACTTCTTGCAAAGTCAAGGAACTTTGTGCTATTCTGGTTCACAGTTCCAGACCCATGGGGACCAACACACATCTCATAACCATCCCTATCAGTTCCAGTCGATGCATTGAAATCCCCCAAGACGAGAAGTGTATCTCGCCTGCTGCACGAATAAACCACAGACTCAAGCGTGGCGTAGAATGCGTCCTTCATGGTGAGATCACTCGCCTTAGTCAGAGCATAAACAGAGACCAGGGAAATGACATTCAAGGAGTGACGAATCCTTCGTCTCATAATACGCTCGTTGACTGGTGTTACCTCAATTATCATTGGAGTCAACTTATTGGACACAGCTACAGCAACTCCTTGGACATGGTAACCATCAGGGTGACCAGACCAATTGAAGGTGTCACCACCCACCATGATCTCACCGCAATCCAGTCTCCGAACCTCGGAGTGCTGCAATACCGATCTCCAAACGCTTGAGCTCAGATGATAACAGACACAGGTGATCATCCTCTCTTAGGGATAGGACATTCCAGGCACCCACCCGAAGGAACCACCTCAGGTTAACCCAAGGAGACCACCGTCTGGTGGACGACACCTCAGCACCACCCCGACACTCTGCCGCAATCTGACCCAGGAATGTTACCCCGTGGTTTCCCCCCTCTCATCAAAGAATGGGGGTCTGAAGGTTTTGCCCCACTCTTGTTATCCTGTTAGCTGCCCTGTGAAGGGAAGCTGCACAGGAGGTACTCCCACAGAGTGGGTTTTCATATTTTTTTATGCTTCGAGAATGTTTTGCGGAATGAAGGGTTTTACGGTGGCCGGAGTGCAAATCCTGCCACCAACCTCCTAATAAGAAGTAACCCAACTGCAGGAGGACGTCCGCAGACACATTTGGACACTAGATATGGATGGCCGTTGGCTCACAAGGAGCTCCTCTGCCCTTTGACAGGTTTTGGTCTTCATCCTGCTGGGTGTCCATATCATACACCCTCCTCACCAGGAAACCTGGTGGGGGAGACGGGTTCGTCACCGACAACTCGACCATGGAGCAGGTTAGTACCGGTTGACACGGTACCTGTGGCAAGTCACAGATCTAATCTGACCTGACCCTGACCTGACTACAAGGAGTGAGATAAGGAATGACATTTAGGTATTACAACTCATGTAGAACGTTTTAATGATAATTATGACTTCATAGGTCATGTGGTGTTGCAGCCATGTTTGGTTATTTTTTTTAACCTTCATATATCTCCGAAACAGCTGAACAGATTGAGGCGAAACTTTACATGAATGACTGCCTTTCCATGAGGAACAAAAAGTTTCCCACCTATGACGTCATAGGTCACATGGTTTGGCAGCCTTATTGGATTTACCCTCAAACATTTGAAAATCTTCTCCAGAATGGCTGGACAGATCGAGGGGAAACTTCACACACCTGTTCCCCAAGCCTTGGGGAAACAAGGGTGTTCATGCATTGATAGGTCACATGGTTTGGCAATCATTTTGGATTGAAGGAAAATATTTTTTAAATTTTCTCTTTAACTGCTGCACCAATCTGTGTGAAACTTCAATTTTATGATGTAGTAGTGATGAGGAATATATGTTTTAACTTTCAACCTATCAGCCACATGGTTTGGCAGGCAGAATTGCTTAATTTTTTTTTCATCTGAGTTCTTTTTTATTTTTTTTGAATAAGGCTCACTTGGCTGCACCTGGATGTGTTTGAGGGTGAAGGAGTAGCAGCTGAAACCTGAGTCCTATCGAGTTTCCTCCTGATGGCTTCATCTTTGCTTTTTGTTTGTTTTGTTTCTTTCTGATGACTCCAATGCAGTACCTATTTTCTTTTGGCTTCCATTTGATTTGAATTTAATTTTTTAACTACAAATTTGCCGCCAGAAGTGTCGGATCGCAGCTGAGAGTATTTATCAAGGAGGTGAGAAAGTGCTTTGAAAGAAGATTCAGGTTGGAGTGGAGGAAGTAAAGGAACAGCTCGGAAATCTAAGAGTAGATAAGGCTTCAGGGCCAGATAATATGCACCCGAGAGTGTTGAGGGAAGTGGCTAAGCAGGTAAGCGAGATGTCCACGGATATTTTCAATAGCTCACTCGAGTTAGGACAGGTACCCAACAATTATGGATAACCATTAAGAAATTTTCCCTCACCTTGACAATTTCGTTTGGATGCTGAAAATTGTGTTAAAGAGCCGATTTTTGAGGGAGAAGCGTGATGACAGCCAATATCTAGACTAGCTTACCAGAGTGAAGACAGGTGCCAGAGGATTGGAGAATAGCAAATGTAACATCATTATTTAATGCATGGAATAGTCTCCATTGAAAAGTAGTGGCAGCAGAAGCAGGACATAAGTTTAAATTAGAATTAGATGGGTACCTGGAAGTTATGGAGATGGAGGGGTTTAGGGATGTTGGCAGGAATTTTAGAAAGGTTGAGCATTGATGGGTGATCATATGCATGTGTGCGGAGTGTTGGTGGTAGGGGTCTCATCAAGGGGTGTTGTGTAGTTGATGTTCTGTGTTTCCCACCCAAGAACCACCTTCGCCCTCCCTCCACCTGCAAAGGAAAAAAAACTGTAAAAAAGTTTTTTTTTTGCATTTTCTCTTTTTTACAAATTGATCTTGTGTTGATGTGACGCAGGCACGATAGGCTGAATGGCCTCCTCCTACGTCTAGATTCCTTGTGATTCCTTGTGAACTCTAGATGTTCCAAACCATTATCAGAGTTAATTAATACTCCTCTGTGGATGAATGGAGAATTCAACATCCTACAGATTCTTTCCTTGTGAATATCATTAATACGGATCGGATTCTATTTTGAATTTGTATTGACCTGAAGTTGGGTTCGGAGCTATTATAAACAGACGGAATTGCATCGTCTTCTTCTTTTTGGCGATTACTAATTTTAGGATCTCCTCCTCTCAGAGAGGTTGTTCTCATTGAAGTTGAATAATTATGTTTTCAAACTCCCATTTTGAAGAAGTGTTTCAAAAGTAGATTAGTTGTTTGAGAAGGCCAATCGTGGGCATCCGTGTCAATCAAATTGAAATGAAAGCATTTTTGGGGTATTCAGTTACTGTATTTACTGAAATCTCTTTGCTATTAAGAATGTGCAGGATGGTGCAACAGATTAATTTTCACAGAAGATCTGTCTCTGCTAAATTGTGAGCAATGGGATAGACTAGCACTCCGTTTGTTACTGAATGATCTTGGACAATCACGAGACTCTGGAAATGGGCACGGTGCGAAGATTAGATTGACTCCCAGTGGAGTTTTATTAGACCTGTGGGTCCCTCTTCGGTCCTGAACTTTGTTGGCCTCAAATATCATGGTATACGCCTCGGAACTGTAAGTATGGAGAAAGTGTACTCGGAGTGTTTTGAGGTTGCCCTTTAAAGAAAACTTTGCAAGTAGTGTTTGTTTTTCTCTACAGATCGAGGCTCATGGAAAAGTGAGAACAACGCGGCAGCCGCGATGCTCTGGCCGATAATTAAAACTGTGCAACCTCTGTTGGTTTTAATAAAACGCATTCAAAAGTGGGAATAGCAAGCATTGGCTGCATCCTGGTTCCTCGAGTTTCCATCAAATGGATGAAGCTGGGATCGGACCAAGGCTTCATGGACATTGTGAGCAGGATCATGGTGTCCTGGTTCATGGTGGTTACATGTCTCCTGTACAGACAATTCTCCCTTAGTTGGAGACTTCTGGCCCACTCCTTTCTGTGTTGTGTAGTTTAAGTGGATTATTCACAGGGGAACGTTTTCGTTTCTTGCAGATTGGAAGGATTTAACCCAGTTGTTGGCATGATACTCCAACATGTTGAATGCCAAGCAGACTTTTATAATAAGCTGAATCTATGCATCTTACACAATGGAGGTTGTCATGAATTAATTAACCCCTGCTTTTACAACCCTCTGTTTAAGGCTATTCCTATAGATCATACCTTTATTGACCACTTTTTAGGAGACAAAAACAATCCATAAACTGTCTGATTTAGTACCCAGTTTGAGTTCTTAGATCTTTGTTGCTTCACTCACCCATGGGGCAGGTATTCAATCAGGGCTGCATGTTTCCCAGGTATTATGTGCAGGTACTTCCAAATGCCATTCAAAGCCTGAAACTGCACTGGGAACCGAATTGTTATGCAGCTGATACACCTACCGAGTTCGAGTTTCCCCCAATATAAGGCTTATTATTCCGAGGAAAGATGTTTCAGTTTTCATTTGACAGTTTGACAACCATTATATTTAAGAGCTCTGTGATCTTGTCAGTAACCAACCCACAAGCTTTATATCGAATTTGCATCAAATCCATTTGTGATGTCCTGAGAAGTTACAGGTAAGGAGATGGGTTACCAATTTAATAAACTAAGTCCCCCATCCATCCAAATTTGGTTAAAGCTTATGATCATAGCCTTTACCCAAAAGGACTGGTGAGTTGTTCAGATTCTATTTTCGATATGTCATTTTTTTGTATCGCTGAAGTGTGGTATTTCTGAGATACGGTATCGCTGAGATGTAGTATTTCTGAGACGTCGTATTTCTGACATGTAGTATTTCTGAGATGTGGTATTTCTGAGATGTAGTATTTCTGAGATGTAGTATTTCTGAGATGTAGTATTTCTGAGATGTGGTATTTCTGAGATGTGGTATTTCTGAGATGTGGTATTTCTGAGTTGTAGTATTTCTGAGATGTGGTATTTCTGAGATGTGGTATTTCTGAGATGTGGTATTTCTGAGATGTGGTATTTCTGAGAAGTAGAATTTGTGAGATGTGGTATTTTTGAGATGTGGTATTTCTGAGATGTGGTATTTCTGAGATGTAGTATTTCTGAGATGTCGTATTTCTGAGATGTGGTATTTCTGAGAGGTGGTATTTCTGAGAAGTAGAATTTGTGAGATGTGGTATTTCTGAGATGTGGTATTTCTGCAATGTGGTATTTCTGAGATGTGGTATTTCTGACACGTAGTATTTCTGAGATGTGGTATTTCGGAGATGTGGTATTTCTGAGAGGTGGTATTTCTGAGATGTAGTATTTCTGCAATGTGGTATTTCTGACACGTAGTATTTCTGAGATGTGGTATTTCTGAGATGTGGTATTTCTGAGATGTGGTATTTCTGAGAGGTGGTATTTCTGAGATGTGGTATTTCTGAGATGTGGTATTTCTGAGATGTGGTATTTCTGAGAGGTGGTATTTCTGAGATGTAGTATTTCTGCAATGTGGTATTTCTGACACGTAGTATTTCTGAGATGTAGTATTTCTGAGATGTGGTATTTCTGAGATGTAGTATTTCTGAGATGTGGTATTTCTGAGATGTAGTATTTCTGAGGTGGTATTTCTGAGTTGTAGTATTTCTGAGATGTGGTATTTCTGAGATGTGGTATTTCTGAGATGTGGTATTTGTGAGATGTGGTATTTTTGAGATGTGGTATTTCTGAGATGTGGTATTTCTGAGATGTGGTATTTCTGAGATGTAGTATTTCTGAGATGTCGTATTTCTGAGATGTGGTATTTCTGAGAGGTGGTATTTCTGAGAAGTAGAATTTGTGAGATGTGGTATTTTTGAGATGTGGTATTTCTGAGATGTGGTATTTCTGAGATGTGGTATTTCTGACACGTAGTATTTCTGAGATGTGGTATTTCGGAGATGTGGTATTTCTGAGAGGTGGTATTTCTGAGATGTAGTATTTCTGCAATGTGGTATTTCTGACACGTAGTATTTCTGAGATGTGGTATTTCTGAGATGTGGTATTTCTGAGATGTGGTATTTCTGAGAGGTGGTATTTCTGAGATGTGGTATTTCTGAGATGTGGTATTTCTGAGATGTGGTATTTCTGAGAGGTAGTATTTCTGCAATGTGGTATTTCTGAGACGTGGTATTTCTGACACGTAGTATTTCTGAGATGTAGTATTTCTGACACGTAGTATTTCTGAGATGTGGTATTTCTGAGATGTGGTATTTCTGAGATGTGGTATTTCTGAGATGTGGTATTTCTGAGATGTGGTATTTCTGAGATGTGGTATCTCTTTTTCATGTGTATGTTGAGTGGATTTGTCCACTTTCTTTATGTTCATTGCTACATGGTGTTTAGCAGACTTCCCATTGCTTGTTTATCTTTGCGATGAAAACTCCATGTCCTGAAGTCATCGAGGAAACAATGAACGAGACTTCATTTTTTTAAACTACAAGAAGTTGTCGGCTGACTCATTTGCCCGACTTTGATTATTGCTCGGTTTTCATTATCATAATAATACTAATAATAACGTGACTTCTCGTCAATGCACCAAAGGAACCTTAATGCAGGAGGAGGCCATTATGTCCATCAAATCATGCACAATTGTTGCAAACTTATGGTTGCTTGTCTGTACTCTATCCTTTTTAAATGCAACGAAACAGCATGTTCCATTTTTACAAGCTTTTGCATGACTCGACCGGGCTTCGAACAGCCGACATCCCAGACTCAGAGCGGACGGTCAAAAAGAATATCAGATAAATCGAAACGTTCTGCCTACCTGCAACGAATTCAGCCGAATGCGTCATCCGAGTGACTAAATCCCATTTCTGTTTTGATGAATCAGTAAATTAGGGTAACATTTGTCATGGCAACCAGTGCCACCATGATCTTTATCCAAGACTTATCCACAGCAATATCTGCTGCAATATTGCCGCATTCTGCTGTAGTTTGGGCCACGTTACACGTTTTTCAGTTTTTCACTCTGAAAGAAGACTCGATTTGTTGACACCATTCCGACTTTCCTAAGGCGAGCGAATACGTGATTTGATTGGCCAAACAGGTTGGCTCGATCACCCATTTTAGTTCCCGAAAACGATGTTTTATTCAGCTGTTCAAAAATTCCGCCAAAATGGGCAAACCAAAAATGGGATCAGTCGGAAAAATTAAGTTTGATAATTATTTCATTGTAAATTTCAAGGGGTTTTCAAATTCTACCATGGAGGGGAACACAAGACGAGCAGCTCCAATGGTACGCCCCAGATTGGATATGTAGTTTTGTCTGATACGTATGATTGAATATGTTGGTTTTTCTTCGGTGTAAGGACCTTTCATTGTATGTTGGATTTTTTTTTTTTTTGGTCTTCCGAATAAAATAAAAGTCTCTTTCTCTTCTCTCTTCTCTCTTTCCCTTCCTTCTGTTAGCTGAAGGCAGGATTGTTGTTTGATGCCTTGCATGGAGTGGTGAGGGCAGCTCGAGCACTCAACAGGAGCCAGGCACTTGCTGTGCAACCACTTTCTTGCTCTTCGACACGTGTCTGGTATCACGGGACCAGCTTGTTGAACTACCTCCGCATGGCAAGCAGCACCCGGCGTGCCAAAAAGACCTTCACTCGCACCTTGCACTCTTCCCAAAATACTTCACATCAAAGCAGTACTTCTCAGCACTGCCATTTGAACCAAAACCTTCCATTTTACTTTTTATTCCCTTTTACTGCTTGACATCGTCAGGCATACAACGACCATAGTTTAATCATCCCACGGATAAATTTAACCTTGTTCTGATAGGAAAAGGTAGTCAGTGAAGCAGCTCTGACGTCATCATTGTTAAACCGTTAAACAGTCGGAAAGAACAGTTGCAGGTGAAGAAGAACTTTTTAATATTGCATGGAAGTCTAAACTGTGACATTGAATGTCATGGGTGCAAGAACATGGAGGTAAACAGAAGCAGTTCGGAGGTTGATCGGAAATTATTTATTTGCAGCCAAGTCAGTGTTACGTACTTGTATTTTCTCTGAATATAATTCTTGACGTTGACATTATTG
This sequence comes from Eptatretus burgeri, assembly GCF_056783735.1. NCBI lineage: Eukaryota > Metazoa > Chordata > Myxini > Myxiniformes > Myxinidae > Eptatretus > Eptatretus burgeri. Next base: position 135,327,321 of record NC_140963.1, read on the forward strand.
AAAATGAGAACTGCACTCAGTGGAGCGCATACCTCGGCCAGACTGAACAGTAAATGTTTTGTATCCCACTGATAGGCTGAATCTGGATCCGGGCCAAAACAAAAATCTAATCTCTCACTGGTGAAGAATCACTTTTTAAAAATCTAAAATTCTCGGTTCCGGATCCGGAGCTTCACCAAAATCGAATCAATTCTTTCTTATCATGCACTCAACCTGTACACCAAGTTTTTTTTTTTTGTCTGAATCCATCCACAATGTTCTGAGATAGCATGCTGTATGTGCTTTTTGGCCCTATCTCTCAATGGTGAGGAATCACCAAAAAAAAATTGTATCCAGATCCTTTCGTCCTTGTCACCCACCTAAACACACCCAACCAATTTTCGTCCGAATCCGTCCATAACATTTTGAGACATCCTGCTCACAGATAAACAAACACACAGACAGAGGTGAAAACATAACCTCCGTTCACCTTCAGTGGTGGAGGTAATCACAATTCAAGGTGCACTATACATATTACTGTGCAAAATCAGTCTGTTGGAGGGTTGGGATGAAGGGGTTGGGGACAGAGGATTCGCTGGGCACTGGCCCATGGGTCACGAGCCCCAGATGTTTTTTGCTGTGCCCTAAAATCTATTTTAATGCCTTGGTTACAAGAGGGCACTTTATGGCTTTGAAATCAGACTTTGACGTCAGAGTCAGATGCATGAACAAACGCTAATTAGAGGCGTGTGTCGGAGGATAGCATCATTGATTGCTTTGCAAAGATGCACAACAGACGGTCGGTACACACTGGTGCTTGCTAGTAAATAAATAAACGTAGACTGTTTACAAATATAACTTTTGCAAAAACCGTGGGTGGTGAGGGTTCATTAATAATTCAGAGGTGACATAGTGTTCAATATACTTTAAAAGTTTTAGAGTAGATATTGAATGTAAGTTTGTGTTTTTACAGAATAAAGGAGAGTTTTTTTTTTTTGTGCACGATGCTTCATTCATTGTTTGAATTCACAAAGATTGAAATACATCTTTGTGCAAATACAAAAAAACGTCCATGAATTCTTTATGAAACAGGAAACGTGACAATTAGCCCATCGTTCTCGCTTGTCACTTTGCTAAATGTATTATTCTTGGTGGGGGGGGGGGGCATCTAAAGTTCGAGGGGACCCGAACCCCGAATATTTTTGCAAACTCGTGATGCTTCAGTGGCAGGGGGGGGGGGTATCGATCAAAATAAAATGCAGAAAAACAGGAAAATGGAAGGTAAAAAGGTCGAGGTAAATTAGAGGATATTTGAAGGAGGGATAGGGAGGGAGCAAAGGAGAATGTATGGGCTGGGAGACGGGAAGACTACTATCTCTGAAAATGTGAAATGAAGATATCGGAAAGAACAATCTGATGAATGCCTAAACAAAACAAAGATGGCTTACAGGCCTCATCATGCTCCATCACTGAAAGCATTTTCAACGGCCTCCAAACATCAACCAATTATATTTTACTTCTCACGAAGTCATGACAATTTTTTGTTTCCAGAAGACGATACTCAGAACATAATAATTCTGAATCACTAATCTTCAAAGTAAAAATTCCGTTCATATCTTTTAAAGTAACGATAAAGGTTGTGGCAAAAACTGCACTAATGAGTCATTTTCACATAAATGGTGCTGACGCACCTTTCTGGGATTCAAACAATTCGTGTGCAAATCTCAAATGCAGCATCAGTCACTACCACAGTAGTCTCACGTTCGATGTGTTCAAAAGTGATTTGCAATGAAAATGTCACAAAGACCCAGCATATGTGGTGACCTCAGCATTGTTGTGGCAGGTGGAGTATAACGGGCTGACAGGACGTGTGGAATTCGACAGCCGAGGCCAACGATCTAATTACAGCCTCAGAGTTCTGCAGCTTCGCAGAGATGGACTCAAGGAGGTAACACCGAGTTCTTCACTTCTGGAGATTATCTTCAGATTCATTTTTAATACTACCTCACTGCCACCTTGGTTTTATTCCATAACTATCCCGACACTTTGGGAAAAAGCAGGGGTATGTTGCAATCGGCTCTGTCTATCTGTCTGTCTGTCTATCCGTCCGTCACACTACCTCCTCCTAAACGATTGTGTAGAAATTCACCAAACTTGGTGGCGATGATCACATGGCAAGAAGGTGCAAGAGCAGTTCCATTTTTCGCTCCACCCCTTGGGGCGGGGTCAAAACGTCAGTTACCAGAAAATTCAATTGCGGGCACATTTTATAACATTTTTAAAATGAAACTTTGTATATGCAATCAACATTGGGGGAGACATGAAATACTTAACCATTTTTTTGGATTTGACCCCTGGTTCATGCTCCATTGAGTGGGGACTTATGGTCACAGGAGTTTTTAACTCAAAATTTGATGTGGGTTAACCCTGGTGGAACTTTCTGCCATCTTTCAACTTTGTGTTACGTGAGACGTGTGGGGATTTGCGATGGCGTGCCATCGACTTTACTCTAGTTATTTGTATTTTTTAATAAAATCTTCACTCGAGTTATTTGTATTTTTTAATAAAATCTTCACTCGAGTTATTTGTATTTTTTAAATAAAATCTTCCCTCTTGTTATTTGTATTTTTCAATAAAATCTTCACTGCAGTTATTTGTATTTTATTAATAAAATCTTCACTCAGGTTATTTGTATTTTTTTTTTAATCTTCACTCTCGTTATTTTTATTTTTTAATATAATCTTCACTCTAGTTATTTGTATTTTTTAATAAAATCTTCACTCGAGTTATTTGTATTTTTTAAATAAAATCTTCCCTCTTGTTATTTGTATTTTTCAATAAAATCTTCACTGCAGTTATTTGTATTTTATTAATAAAATCTTCACTCAGGTTATTTGTATTTTTTTTTTTTAATCTTCACTCTCGTTATTTTTATTTTTTAATATAATCTTCACTCTAGTTCTTTTTATTTTGTTAATAATATCTTCACTCCAGTTATTTTTATTTTTTAATAAAATCTTTACTTTTGTTATTTGTATTTTTAATGTAATCTTCACTCTAGTTATTTGTATTTTTTAATAAAATCTTCACTCGAGTAATTTGTATTTTTTAAATAAAATCTTCCCTCTTGTTATTTGTATTTTTCAATAAAATCTTCACTGCAGTTATTTGTATTTTATTAATAAAATCTTCACTCAGGTTATTTGTATTTTTTTTTTTAATCTTCACTCTCGTTATTTTTATTTTTTAATATAATCTTCACTCTAGTTCTTTTTATTTTGTTAATAATATCTTCACTCCAGTTATTTTTATTTTTTAATAAAATCTTTACTTTTGTTAGTTGTATTTTTAATGTAATCTTCACTCTAGTTATTTTTATTTTTTTAATTAAATCTTCACTCAAGTTATTTGTATTTTTTCAATAAAATCTTCACTCCAGTTATTTGTATTTTTAAATAAAATCTTCACTCGAGTTATTTGTATTTTTTAATATAATCTTCACTCTAGTTATTTGTATTTTTTAATAAAATCTTCACTCGAGTAATTTGTATTTTTTAAATAAAATCTTCCCTCTTGTTATTTGTATTTTTCAATAAAATCTTCACTGCAGTTATTTGTATTTTATTAATAAAATCTTCACTCCAGTTATTTGTATTTTATTAATAAAATCTTCACTCCAGTTATTTGTATTTTTTGAATAAAATCTTCACTCGACTTATTTTTATTTTTTAATAAAATCTTCACTGCAGTTATTTGTATTTTTTAATATAATCTTCACTCAAGTTATTTGTATTTTTTTAATAAAATCTTCACTCCAGTTATTTGTATTTTTTTAATAAAATCTTCACTCGAGTTATTTTTATTTTTTAATAAAATCTTCACTCCAGTTATTTGTATTTTTTAAATATAATCTTCACTCTAGTTATTTGTATTTTTTTTTAATTTTATCTTCACTCTAGTTATTTTTATTTTTTCAATAAAATCTTCACTCTAGTTATTTGTATTTTTCAATAAAATCTTCACTCTAGTTATTTTTATTTTTTCAATAAAATCTTCACTCTAGTTATTTGTATTTTTCAATAAAATCTTCACTCCAGTTATTTGTATTTTATTTTCAAAAATCTTCACTCAGGTTATTTGTATTCTTTTTTTAAATCTTCACTCTCATTATTTTTATTTTTTAATAAAATCTTCACTTTTGTTATTTGTATTTTAATGTAATCTTCACTCGTTATTTTTATTTTTAAATAAAATCTTCACTCTAGTTATTTTTATTTTTACAATAAAATCTTCACTCTAGTTATTTGTATTTTTCCATAAAATCTTCACTCCAGTTATTTGTATTTTATTTTCAAAAATATTCACTCAGGTTATTTGTATTTTTTTTTTAAATCTTCACTCTCATTATTTTTATTTTTTAATAAAATCTTCACTTTTGTTCTTTGTATTTTAATGTAATCTTCACTCGTTATTTTTATTTTTAAATAAAATCTTCACTCTAGTTATTTGTATTTTTTAATAAAATCTTCACTCTAGTTATTTGTATTTTTTTAATAAAATCTTCACTCCAGTTATTTGTATTTTTTAATAATATCTTCACTCTTGTTATTTTTATTTTTTAATATAATCTTCACTCCTGTTATTTTTATTTTTTTAATATAATCTTCACTCCTGTTATGTTTATTTTTTAATATAATCTTCACTCCAGTTATTTTTATTTTGTTAATAATATCTTCACTCTAGTTATTTTTTTATTTTTAAATAAAATATTCACTCTAGTTATTTGTATTTTTAAATAAAATCTTCTCTCTAGTTATTGGTACTTTTTATAAACTAGTGCATGCCCGTACATGCGTGGCCGTACGTGCAAAAAAAAAAAAAAAAAAAAAACTTTCAAACCGCGTGCCAGAAACAACAACCACACAGGCCGTTCCTTCGCTCTCGCGTGCCCGTACGTGCGTGGCCGTACGTGCAAAAAAAAAACTTTCAAACAACCAGACAGGCCGTTCCTTCGCTGTCGTAAACGACGACTGGATTGGGGCATTGTGTTTAAGAAAATAGAGAAAGAAAGAATACAGTCAGTCGATAAATCAAGAAAAAAATCTCGAAAGAATACAGTAACCGTCACTGGATTTGGGCATTGTATTTAAGAAAATCGAGAAACTACAGAAATCGAGAAAGAATACAGCAAGTCGATAAATCGAGAAAAAAGCGAGAAAGAATACAATACTCATCACTATCCGGAAGTTTGCATATCGCAGTTATGATTATTCACAATTTAGTTTTAATGGCCAATTATTCAATTAGCGCCAACGTATTTTGCCTTTTCGCAAGGAAAAACACGGAGAGGAGAGGAGAGGAGAGGAGAGAAAAAACCCGTAATGGCGAACGCGGCTGAGTTTCTCTTCACCATTGACCACGGCTACGCAGCAACGCTTCCTGTCATTGGTTGATATAAAATGGCCGCAGCAACGGTTCCTGTCATTGGTTGGTAAATAAATGGCCATAACTTGGGAAGCACTTGTCCGATTAATATCAAACCTTGAAAAGCCACATCCACAGGTCCCCAGCAATATATCTGGCAAGTTTCAATTAGATCGGACCAGCAGTTGTCGAGAAACAGCGGTCACAGACACACACACACACACACACACACACACACACACACACACACACACACACACACACACACCAGATTGCTGGAATTATAGATAGATAAAATCTTCACTCCAGTTATTTGTATTTTTTTAATAAAATCTTCACTCTAGTTTTTTTTAATTTATTTATTTAAATCTTCACTCTAGTTATTTTTATTTTTAAATAAAATCTTCACTGTCGTTATTTTTATTTTTAAATAAAATCTCCACTCTAGTTATTTTTATTTTTTTTATAAAATCTTCACTCTAGTTATTTGTATTTTTTTTAATAAAATCTTCACTCCAGTTATTTGTATTTTATTAATAAAATCTTCACTCTAGTTATTTGTATTTTTTATATAATCTTCACTCTCGTTATTTTTATTTTTAAATAAATCTTCACTCTCGTTATTTTTATTTTTAAATAAAATCTTCACTCCAGTTATTTTTATTTTTTTTAAATAGAATCTTCACACAAGTTATTTTTATTTTTTTAATAAAATCTTTGCTCGACTTATTTTAAAGTTTTTTTTTTTTTTTTTAATACAGGTGATCTCATGCTCTTGGAAGAGCTTGTAAGTAAATCCTTTGCCAAATGAAGACATTATGAGATACCAGTTTACTTTTGCATGAATTACAAGGGCATGAGGAGCAGATGGACAAATCAACACAGTATAAGGGATTTGAATGTGAAATCCCAGCATCATGAGTTACGTGCTCAGATGGCAGTGCCAAAATAAGCCCTTTCAGTGTTTTTTATTTTCACTTTTGGTCTACCTTAGTTTCGAGCTTTGCGTCAATGTTTGACATTAATTGCTGAACCATACATTCCCAATCCAAGGTCTGTACTCCTATACAGAGCATCAATGCTGCCGAAGCAGTTTCTAGGCAGGAATTTGACATTTTGCCAGGGTGCTGTACCAATGAGTCATTTTCACAGACATGAGCCTATGCTAGCAGAATGGACACCGCAAGATGTTTACCATCCTCCATTGAATGGTAAGGGATGTTACCCCAAGTGTAACATCCACCCGAAGCATGGCATACAGTACTTATTGATGCAACACTCTGTCAGTAAAACATCATGATGACAGTTCATATTTGGGTGGGGAATCACACACAGACAGGTGAAAGGCGAGTAGGTTACCTCTGAGCTATCCTGTCAACCGACACCTGACATTAACATCCACAATATGCCACACTGCATATTGCTCACCATCTTTCTCTTTCCTCATTTGTTCTCTGTCATTTTGTCTCCACAAAAGCTTAATGTGTAGTTAGATTAATCTGACAGTTCACTTGAACTTTCTTGTTGATATAAATTACATTTTCTGACTTCAAATGCCTTTTTAGCAAAGTTGTCAACTCAATGTTAACAGCATTCCCTGTGCTGTGCATATTCCTCTTATTCTCTTTGATTGGGCTGTCAGGATAGCCGGGAGGTATGAACAATCGCTTCTGAGCTGTCTATAGCCTGGGTTTGAATCCAGGTCAGGTCAGGTATCTATGGGAGCATGCGCCGGAGCAGCACGTCGCTGCATTCACTTTCCGCCAGTACTCCAGGGGCCTCCCTCTGGCCATCCCCCAAGCAGATGCCTAGCCATCCCCATCTCCTTGAGATATTGATCAATCTGCTGCAACCACGAGGCACGTGGTCAGCCCATTGGCTTCCTCCACTCACGAGACTTCCTTGCTGAGAGAATCTGGTGAGCAGGATCAGCATCAGGAAAAGGAGCCACATGTCCATACAGCCACAGCTGACGCTCATGGACTATGCAGGTAACAAATCTCATTTAAGTCTCTCTCAGCAACCGCTCATTGGACACAAAGTCAGACCAGCAATCGCCAAGGATTCTCTGAAGAGACCTGGTACCAAAGGAATTGAGTCTCCAGCTCAGATCCTTGGTCAGAGTCCAAGTCTCACATCCACAGAGCATACTGGAAGCACCAAGGACCTGAAGACTCAGACTTTCATCCTCCCTTACAGGTACCGGCAGCGCCCCACCCCATTACCCAGTGAATCCTTGACTCCCCAAGCCCGACCCAGACATCTGTTGACCTCTGGCTCACAGCCAGCAGAGACATGAATATCACTGCCAAAGTAAGTGAATCTCTCCATGAACTCAACATCCTCACCACAAACCGGCGAAGACAGGACAGCAGCATCCATGATGTCATTGAAAGCCTGGATCTTAATTTTGACCCAGGAAACCCATAATCCCAGTGGCTCCGACTCTGCCATTCAGCCTGGCTCTGCAACTCTGGTCAATGGTATACAGTGTCCTTTGAGAGACAAAATTCTTCTTCGCCCTATGGTGAGTTCCAAGACATCCACCGGCAACATCAAGGACGGTGGTCTTGAAGGCACTCCACAACTCTTCAAGATCCCCCAAAGCACCCAGAACCCCCAAATCTCCACTCAGCCTGTTCGCAAACTCCTTAGCTACCCTCTCATCCTTGAGCTTGCCAACATCCAGCCTCGGCTGCAATGGTACCATTCTCCTGGATTTAAGCTGCAACTTCAAAGTTGCTCCAACAAGCCTATGGTCAGTATTGAGGAACTGAGCACTCCAGTAGACCCTGCAGTTCTGGATCATCCTCCAGCGACCATCAACGAGCACATGGTCAATCTCCTTTGCCATTCCACCAGTGTTCGATTACCAATTCCAGCGATGAGCTTGTGGGCACTGAAACCATGAACCAGCCACCCTAAGTCCATGACTTCTTGCAAAGTCAAGGACCTTCGTGCTATTTAGGTTCACAGTTCCAGACCCATTGGAGACCACCACACTTCTTGTAACCATCCTGATCAGTTCCAGTCGATGTATTGAAATCCCCCAAGACTGGAGGTGTATTTCGCCTGTGGCACTGATCAACCATAGACTTAAGCGTGACATAGAATGCGTCCTTCACGGTAAGATCACTCGCCTCAGTCGGAGCATAAACAGAGACCAGGGAAATGACACCCAAGGAGTGACGAATCCTTTGTCTCATAATATGCTCGTTGACAGGTGTTACCTGAATTATCATTGGAGTCAACTGATTGGACACAGCTACAGCAACTCCTTGAGCATGGTAACTGTCAGAGCGACCACACTAATAGTAGGTGTAAACACCCGACATGATCTCGCCACTTTCTGGTCTCCAAACCTCAGAGAATGCTGCAATACCGGTGTCCAAAAGCTTGAGTTCAGGTGATAACAGAAACAGGTGATCATCCTCTCTTCGGGATGGGACAATCCATGGCACCCACCTGAAGGGACCGCCTCAGGTTAACCCAAGGAGACTGCCGTCTGATGGATGGCACCTCAGCACCACCCCCGACACACCCTACCACAATCTGACCCGGGAAGGTTACCCCATGATTTCCCTCCTATCATCAAAGATTGGGGGTCCCGAAGGCTTTGCCCCAATCCCGTCATCCGGTGAGCTGCCCTGCGAAGGGCAGCTGCACAGGAGGTACTGCCACAGAGGGAGTTTTCAGATTTATTTTTGCTTTTGGTATATTTTGTGGAATGAAGTGTTTTACGTTTTTTTTTGAAACTAGATTCAGGTATAAACTGTCATCCTGTGGCGTTTCACAGACAGGGTGAGGCATCAATGTGTGTGCCATCTCTCGGGTGAACATTTTACTGGGTATCCCGTCTGTTCGCATGTTCGTGGAAGTTAAAGATCCTCCAATGTCCTTTGTGAAGAGTTGTCAAGCTATCGCCGTCACCCTGACCAAGTTACAAATTCCTGCCTGGACTGCAGCTCGCAAATGGTCTCGTCTTCTTGGAGGTTCCTTGATACAAGGTTACCCTTGCACTATCTTCGAGTGTGGTTTCTGGATGGGCAGCAGCTTGCATACTTTCAACAAATTGATCATGTGGTCATTGGAATGTTTTATGTGAAGGGCATCCAAACCAAAAACTCATGATGAACAAATACTGTGAACAGTGCTGGAGAGTTTTAACAAAATCTTCACCCTTTCAAAACTACCATCTTCATGGTAAAGGTCAATGTAATACAGGCAAGTGTTTGTCACTCTCCTACACATCTTTGGCAACCTGCTCCCTGAAATGTTTTGGTTGAATTTTTTTGAAATTTAATTACGAAATGTTAATGCAATCGCCAAAGATGATGGAGTGGCAGAGTTGACATTGTGGGGATAGCCTTATAATCGAGTAGGAAGGTTAAACTGACCACTGCAGCTGCCTCATTGTTCAGATTGAGAGTCTCCATGTCTCAGATTGAGGAGCTCACAGAGCTCTATCTACGAATAAAATTGAGCTGGAAAGGAGAAAGTTTCCTTCACGATGATTTTATCCATCCCTAAATCCACAATTGTACAGCAACCTTAACCATCGGTCGGCCACACCTGATTTATCAGGGCAGTTAATGTGAGTCAGACCACAACTAATTTTGTTGATGAAATCAATGTAAAATCACCCAATGACAGAAGAGAACACCGTTGAGAATAGAACAGACATATTGTTACGAATTTGGAAGCTTACTCCACACAACAGCCAGTCCTATTGATCAGTTATATCGGTAAGTATGTGTTTCTAGTTAGGGTCCTGTCTCCTGTGTCTAATGGGAATTAAGTGTATGTGCGCTGTGGATCATAGATAGGATTTTTACATCACCTACAACAACAACACTCTGCTCTCGGCATTCTCCGTGAGCTCGCCGGCATGTAGGCGTGTCTGGAATTCCATGCCTCAGGCGGTGTGCGTTTCGGTGTGGATTTCTTAACGTATATGGTCACAAAGCGTTTCACTTTCAGCTGCGCGCCAAATAAGGTCGTTTTACGCTCAATAGGCGACGAGCAGACCAGAGTCGGGGCAGTCCTTGGCAAGAAGGCAGAGCCGCGACATGCCGTCCACCCAATGGGAGCAGGCCACGGGAGCGGACGGGCCCCAAAAAGAAAAGAAACAACGAGGAAGCAACAAATGATTGCGTGGGGTCTGCTCGAGTGCGGGTCTCTGTCCGGGTCTGCGGCCGATTGCATCGCGCAGATCCGAGGCGTCTCATCTGGTGCATTGCTGCGGGTGGTCGACCATCTCAACTCAGGAGATCATCTTGTGTCGCTTGCCTGCGAGCCGGAGGAGCATGCCAACGCCTGACGCTACCCTCCATACCTGGCGCTTGAAGCGGCCTCGTGTTGTGGGTTCGAGTCCCGTTACCCCAATATCGCCGAGAGCCACACGAAGTGGACAGGTCCAAGCTAGCTTCTCTTCCCTCAGCCCGTCTTCCCTCCGAGCTGACGAGGTCCATCTCTTTCTGGGCATTTGTGTGTGCGTGTGTGTGTCCTTGGGCCCCGTCTATAATAACAGCTGTGTAAGTGCTTTCTTTGCTCATTGTACATTGCATTTCTTATAGTCGTGATAACTCTGCTCTTTGTGTGCTTCCCTCCCCGATTATTGTACAATAAATACCCCTATTGTTGAATGTACCAGCTCGTTTCTATGCTTCTTTCATTGGCTTTGCATGGTGCGTGTTGAGAAATTGGGAAACGGTAAATTGTGTATTTGGACCGACGGACCTCGGTAACCATCCGCTCGGGTTACGCACGGTTCGAGCACGGTAACGGCTAATCCCGCTCGAGCTCCATCGAGGGTGTGAATTCTCCGGTAGCTTGCCGCGTGGGTTTTTAGGTATATTGAAGTTTGGCAATTAACCCTATCCCACGCTGTCGAATTATTGGCGATTCACGGTCCTGTAAGGGACCCGTGCCTTCCGGAATTCTCCGAGAAGCACGATCTAGATTCCGGGTGTTCGCTGGAGCCAACTCTACTGCTCCACCTAGCGGTCGTGCTCACCGCCGAGACCCGGCCCCACAATAATATGACCCTTTTGGTCACATCAGAGATCCATGTTTTGACGAAAGAGATTGGTGGTCCATTGAGAAGTTAGGGAACCACCAGTGTAGTTGGTTGGGCCATGCAATTGTGATGAGTACCACAGAAGAGCAGCTGCGCATCTGGAAACATGTTTTGTGGAGCGACGAAAGCAGGTACGAGTACATGTTGTTCAGTTCTATTGTCAGGGCTTATGGAGTGTATAAAATACCTTTTATGGTTTACAGCGAGAGTTGATGATGTTACCTCATTAGAACGTTGCTGTTTTTACCCATTGTGGTGTTACATTGAGGGTCTCTGAATAATGAGCATTCAATGGTTTTTAAGATGACATTCTCCATATGTGGACTTCTTTGTTTCCTTGCTGGTTTTACACAGGTATTCCATTCGTTTCAGTGTACCTGCATCTCCATATGATCCAGCTTGCTTTTTGCTTATTCTCCATGGAATGTATATTCCAAAACAGGTGCCATCACTTTGTGATGTACAGTTGGTGGCACTAAGTGAGTCCGTTGGTATTTCCTGCATGCAGATTGCCATTTCACGGCACACAGTTGGTGGTTTCACATTGAGAATCAGGGATGAATTGCACAACTCCTGGAACAAAAACAAGGAGCACAAATGATATCACAAAATTTATGGGAAATTCATATTTTCTGTCCAATAGTTTGAGCTTCGAATGGTGTTGCTAAATCCTCTAAAGATGCTCATACTCAAGTTCAGTTCTGCTGATTCTGATCGTATTAACATCAGATCCAGTCTAGGATGATAAAAGCAGGTGTGATTGTATTCAGGAATGCAATTGACAGTATACTACATTCCCACACTCCATCGGTTCTATTGTCATTCCTTCATCCCATGTGGTTGTTGCACACTGCCCCATTCAGGATAGTTTTCCATGCATTGTATTACTCTTTGGGGACCTCTATACACTCACTTCCTTACTCGCCCTCTTCATCCCTCATACCCCTGTTCCCCTCCATTATCAATCATTCCTTCACTCCTTCTTTGCCCATTCTCAATCTCTTCATCCTTTGTATTTGAATGTTTGTTGAAACAAAAACAAAAAAGGACAGGAATTCTCCATACTAAGTCTCAACATCGAGTAAACTTTAGGCGAACAGCTTCTCGCGGTACTTGTACTCCGTGAGTGATTTTCGTGTCATCAGGCAGTGAGTGATACGTTAACATAAAAGCCAATGCTTTTTTTTGCTTTTATTTTCCCTGCAGATTGGCAAATGGCATTCGCAGAAGGGTCTGACCCTGGATACGGTTTTTCCCACCGCCGGCCCATCGACCAGCCTTGTAAACCGCACTCTTATTGTCACCAGCATTGTGGTGAGGTCGCTTCCAAATACTTTTTCTTGTTATTCATGCTCCTGATCGCTACTCTTCTTTTAATAATTCTGAACTCTTATTTGCTGCCTTCTGCATTCTTTTTTTTTATGATCATGGTTATTGTATAACTTGGCAATTCTTTGTTTCCTTTATTCATCCTTTGATTGTTTTCTCCAAGTACTTCCCTCTTATTCTCATAATTTCCTTTTGCTTGGAACGGCATGCTGATGTTTCCACCTTCCAAGTCTCGGCTTCTTTTTATTCACGTAATGTCCCTCAAAATCCCCTGGTGTCTGGCACAGGTTAATGCGTCGTTGTTTTCGTCATTGTTCCTGTTCTTATAATTGTTTCTAGGAGAACCCTTACCTGATGCTCAAAGAGAATCACAAGCAGCTGCGTGGGAATGACCGCTACCAAGGCTTCTGCGTGGATCTTCTACAGGAGATTGCCGCCATATTGCGTTTCCGCTATGCCATCCGCCTTGTTTCTGATGGTATCTACGGTGCTCCAGAGCCCAATGGCAGTTGGACTGGCCTGGTTGGGGAGCTTATCCAAGGGGTATTTCCTCTTTTTTTTTTTTTTTAGATTCTTAACATTTCACATTCAAACACAGTGTGTCAGCATCTTCTAATTACATGGGAAATTATTTTTGATCCAGAAGTTTGTGAATTATCTGCTATGAGCTGGAAGCCCGTGGTAAAAATACCACAACAGAAAAATACAGATAAAAGGAAGAGCCCTTTATTCTTGTGCTGGTTGAAAGGGCTAAATTTGGGCAGCATTATAATTTTCCCAAAGGTTTGAATTCATTTGAAGCAACTTTTACGTAATTTTATATTGTCACAGAGGAGCATTTCCGTGTTTGGGGAGAGGGACAGACAGACGGCATTAGCCTTTTAAATGTCCTGTATAGAGTATTGTGAAATTCCAAAATTATCATATTTTTTAACAGCAAATAAAAAATGTTTTTAAAATTTGGGAGCGATCGAAGCAGGATGGTTACCAAGAGAAAATATCGAGGAAGATCGGCGGCAGCCAGAAATAAACAGATCACAATTGAATATCACAGTGCTCGGTTGTCTTATGCGCCGCCCAGGTTTAAATTTTCTTCCGATCGAAGAAATTATCATTTTCCTGGAGGCTTGGATTAATTAGAAGTGACTTTTGCTGAATGTTCTTTTTTTTCTCTTCGAGGAGCACTTCTGTGTTTCAGGGTGGGACATACAGACAGACAGCATTAGCTTATTATACATACTGCATATAAGTGTGGCACCCATGGGAAACCAACAGTCATAAATATGTGTGTGGCATTTGGACATCTTGAGTTCATTGCTGCATGTGGAGTGTTGCAAAATTAGTACAGGCAATTTGTCAGATCCAGAAATGATGTAATCTACACAATTTATTTCCTTCACATAATATGTGAATCTTTGTCCATGCACATGTGAAATCCAGTTTGTAATGTGTAATTCCACATTATGTAAAATGGGATTTCAAGATCTCAATTCTCCCTCATCCCTCTCTACCCCTCCCCCCCACTCTCTATCCCCCTCCCACATTCTCTCTTGCTCTCTTTCCCTCTCCCTCTCTCCCTCTATATCCCCCTCACTCCCCCTCTCTCTACCCCCTCTCTCAACTTCTGTCATTCATTTTTAATCTTGAAATCATCGAATACACTTCACTTCACAAATGTAATAAATTTCTACATTTTGATCTTGACGATTCTTTCCACCTTGACGATCCAAAGATTCCACGATCGTAAATCCCACGATATTGGAGGGTTTACTGTATATATTTGAATACTGTACAACACAGATCAACTTTTTTGGCACTTTCAAAACCCTTCTTTCTCGCAGTACAGTAAACCCTCAAATATTGTGGGGGTTACGTTCCTCAAAAATTCCTCAATAGTTAAAACCAAGGGTCTATGCGAAAAGGGGCGTTCGGTTCCTGGGCTTCGAGAAAATATCGAGGAAGATCGGCGGCAGCCAGACATAAACATATCACAATTGAAATAAACATGTAAATAAGATAAATACAGTATATTATAAACAAAAACACAAGACATTTACCTTTTAAATTTATTCCAAAAGAGCGAGGTGATTTTTACAAAACAGCAAGGTGGATGAGGATAAGAATATTACGTACTATACTCTATCATAAATAGAAAACACAAGACTTAGCTCTGGATGATGATGATGCTGTTAGAATGGGAAGTAGGAGGGAAAGATGCGGATGTAGAATTTGCAATGGCTGTCGGATCATTGGAGGCTGTTAAGCCAATCCTTAACTACTTTGAACTCCAGAGCAAATATTTCCTGCTTAGACAGGAAGTTACGAGATAGCATCCTCTTCCAAAATAACCACGAAAAAAACCAGCTCAAAAACCACGACTGGCCGAAATGAAATCCCACTATAACTAAATCGGAACACAATAGGTTGTCCACAATTGGTCAAAATCCATGATATTTGAAGGGTTATTGTACTTAGCCAAAATATTACAGCGTTTTCCATCATCACGACCAATCAAATTTGCCGCTTGCAGACCCCACCCCTTTCCTTGTTTCTCAAGATTGCATGGGGTAAGGTGTTTTATGAATTCACCAGTTGATCTTGATCCTCTTCCCAAGGGATTTTTTTGTAAACTATTATTTTTGGAATGAATATTGTCAATGTTTGTGTGATTGATTGTTTGCTAGTTGCTGCAGTCTGTAGCCATTGTTGAGGCCAGCACATATAATCTGATCAAAATGTTTAAGATGAGAGAAAAACTGTCCATTTGTATTCATCAGACCCAGCCTATACACCGCACACATTGACCCACAAATTAGAGAATTGTCACCTGTCTGAAATTTCCTGGAATCTGAATCCAAATGTAAATACCTTTTCAATGATAACCACTTTCATCGTAATTCATATAAGTTCGCAACAGGACGTGACTGAGGCTTCATCATTGTGGAGTCAACCTTGACTCCTCAGAGTGGACAATATAGTGCCATTTCACACTGTATAGTGGGATTTGGTGAGTAGAGGAAAGCCTTTAGGAAGTGCTGAATGAAAACAAACAGTTTCTATCCTCGATATGCCTTGGTAGATAATCATGCAGAATGTCCACAATGCAAACCGTAGCAACCACATAATATCTGGCTGACAGCCAATTGACTTCACGTTTATTGCCTGTTACAGCTCGTCATAGAAATCAAACATTGTGTGACTGGCTCAATTTTACCAGGAATCAACCCTGACATTTTTGCAATACACAATACGCCAGCTACTTTCATGATGTTGAGCCTTTAGTCATACGTTAAATCCACGACTGTGACAAGAAATAGGTGAAATAATATTTTATTTATTCTTTGAGGAATGCGCTTCATATATCTGCTGTTGTTAATGCTTTATGACTGCCTGTGCTCCTACAGAGGCAATGTAACGGTCATGCGGGTGGATGCTCAGGTCTTGCAACTTTCCTCTTCACCCAGTTACCTTAAAAAAAAGTTATGCCAATTACAAAGGTGTCATGGGACTGTTAAAGCTTCATGATGAGTAATCTTTTTATGAGAAAGCAAAACTGAATTTTAACTTGAGAGTGAGTGTCCTTTTTCTCTCAAGGAATCAAAACTCATGGAATAGCCAAATGACAGAAAGAAAGTGGAAGATAAATCCACTAATAATGGGGCAGTGGGAAACAGCTGGGCATGAGACGAACAACTTGGTGAAAGATCATTGGTGGATTACCATGAGATGGTGCCACCTTCAATATGAAAGGGAAGAAAGAGATTGGATGATTCACAGAGAGACAACTCCATGCATGAGAAAAACCATCAGGATTAGTGGTGCGCTGGAGTTGAGCAGAAATACTGGAGTTTCGGAGGTTGACATAAAATGAATGACTCGAAGATTGGGTGTGACGAATGAATGACGCTGAGTGAAGGGGGTGCAACACCAGAGGACAGATGGTAGAATACACATGGATTGATCTGCCCTGATAGAGAAGAGGGGCTGTGTCCACTCTCATCGTTGGCAATTACCCTGCACACGCGAAGCGAAAAGCAAGGTTAAGCAATAGGTTCCGTTCTGTCTGTCCGTCCATCCGTTAACATAAGTTTATGATCAAGGAACAATTTATTTTAAATTGAATGTTATATTTTCAACACAAATCTGACCATGAATTGTAAAACAAACCTGTAGTTTACAGAACTTTGGCTCTGGATTAGTCCCAATCATACACGTGCAGGGAAGAGTGATATAATTTGTTTTACTCTGCCTGTCTGGCACTCAAACAAAATTGAAAATCATTCCAAATAGGAAACTTACTGTTTTTAAGAATGTCATAAAGGACATAAACAACACTCATGAAGAACTAATGTAATGTGTGAGATAAGGTGGTGTAATAGACACTGCGTCAACAGCGGTAAACTTCTGGAAGTTTTTTGTTTTTTTAACACGACCATTACAATTTTCATTTTATTTCAATTGAATTATATACTTGAGCACGACAACACAAATTGCCTTCTTATCGCTTCCAAAAACCTCCAGTTTTGCAGTACTGTACTTGAACATTTTAAATAAGGTGGTGTTTAAGACACTGCATCAATGCTGGTAAACTCCTCGAAGTTTTTTTTATACGACCTTTAAAATCATTATTTTACTTCAATTTAATGATACACTTAAACACTGCGTGAGGTAAGGTGTTCTATGAACTGTGCAGTTTTAATGTCAATATACTGCAGATCGGGACATGTTTGAACATTGATCGTTGTCGTCTCATCTCCATTCATATCAGGCGACACAAACGTGCATCCCTGAGTCTTGTGTGTTATGCTCCACGATCGCAAAAATGCTCTTTATGGTATTTTCAGGCCCATCATTTTGTACAAAGGCCATGAAAGAAGAATGGAAGGCCTGCACTTTCGGAAGAAAAATAAGAAGAGCCTTTATGTCGAAATACCGTAAAGAGCCATAAGTGAATGAATTAATTCTGAGCCTTACACTACCAATGCGAGGCAGTGATTTAGTAGAGCTCAGAGATACTGGTTTCATTTATATACATAACTTGCTTTTAGCCATCCCTTCAGTTGTGCATGATCATTTGGTCTCGGACCAAATTTTCCACCATCTCCCAATTTACGGAGAAACACAAAAACCTTCCCCCCTCGATCTCTAATGAAGAGTATTTCTCATCACCGAAGGAGACATTGCATCCAGAATGGTAGCAAGTCATCAGAAAACATATTTTCACGATTTGGTAATTAATTCATCCGTGTTAAAATTTGGCACGTGTTGTCATTGCCGTTATTTGAACTTTTATCATAAAAAGTGAGGCCCTGCAGGCTCTTGTGGCCTATTACTGTAATTGCTTCAGATGTCAGTTTTGTTCGGAACGATTTCTTTTTCACAATTCACCAAGGTATACAGAATATATTTTTTTCATTAAAATGCATAGTTGTAGATACAGTGCCTAAAGAACATCTCTCCCCCCCCCCCACACTTTTCAAAACTTTCACCTTTTGTTGCCTTCTAGTCTGGAATTAAATTTCATTAAATCAGACTATTTCCACTTTTATTTACACGTCGTTACCCACAACTTCCAAGTGAAAAACAAATTCAAAAATTTTCAGAAAATTAATTAAAAATACAAAACTAGAATATCTTGGTTGGATAAGTGTCCACCCCTGAGTTAATACTTGGTGGAAGCACCTTTGACAGCAATTAGAGCTGTGAATTTGTTGGGATAGGTCTCCACCAACTTTCCACACCTTGATCGGGTAATATTTGCCCATTCCTCTGTACAAAACTGTCAAAGCTCAGTCAAGTTGCATGGGGAACATTGATGGACAGCAATCCTGAAGTCATGCCATAGATTTTTCGATTGGACTTAGGTCGGGGCTCTGACAAGGCCACTCATGGTGGTACCATGCGCCTTACACTTAATGGTTGTCTTGACTCTGCTCCAAGGAATATTCAAGGTCTTTGAAATATTTCTATACCCATCTCCTGAACTGTGCCTTCCACAACTTTATCCCAGAGGTCTTTTGAAAGCTCCTTGGGTCTCATGGTTGAGTATTTGCTGTGAAATGCACTACCCAGCACTCAGCAGAGGAAACCTAGAGGAACAGTTGATTTTATTCTCCAGATGTGCAATCTGCCCTGTTCAATCTGCTGTCTCTGAAGCACACCGCGCCTTCGATCTTCCTCTTTTTAGCACCCTCTCTCTCCTCCGCCCATTCAGCGACTCGGTCCCCAGCTTACGGCCTGGCTTGGAATATAAAAACATATGGAAAAATCACAGAGGGTAATCACGTACAGGGGAACATATTTTAACTCCCTAAGCTAAACAACACCGCACCACCCCTCGTGTGGTGACATGTAACACTTAAGCTGACAGATTCCCTGACTTATTTACATTTCGGTGCTTCTACCTGTCCACGGACCATGCTACACAATACAATCCTATCTGTTCTATTAAATCAGTTCATCTACCTCCATAATCATAACAATATAAATATATATCCAGATATATATATATATATATATATATATATATATATATATATATATATATATATATATATATATATATAATTTTATTTATATATTTGTGTACAGAATATTCATAATAACTTAAATGGTTGATAATTATCTGCATGTGAGAGTGGTACATTTTATTGATTCATTCTTTCTTTCTAATTGGCCCAATATTTGTGTTATCTTTCTCTTGACGCTCATGGAAAAGCGAAGTGACAGGTTGTAAGGATCAACAATGTACTGACAGTGGGGCAGCGGAGGGGTGGGGAACAGTCGGATGCATGTGACGGAATGAACGAACTTAAAAAGAGAGAGAATGGGGAGGGGGAGGGAACGATAACACAGTAACCTGCAAGTCAGACTTTTGTGTTCGAATGGGTCACTGGGGTAGAAAAGATCATCGGTAGGGAAGAACAGTGACATGAGATAGAGATTGCACTGCTTGCTGGAAGCCCTAGACTCTAGGGCCTGATCTCGACACGAGGGCCAAGAGGGAAGAGAACGATTGAAGGATTTCTGGAAGGCAGATACGTTTGAGATGGTGAATTTAGTAAGGCCTGCTCTGTTTCTGGTGTGTTAACTTAAGATCTGTGCTGCGGATACCTGCATTATTTTAGCCGTGTTACCGATCAAACGTGTAGTTGTACGTTTTGTCGGCTTGGCCTTTGAGTCTGAACCTAAACATGTTGTTGATTGTTTCGTATAGTTTTGCTGATAAGAGACATGAACTTCACAAGAAAGTAACAATGTTATTAGTTGATTTAGTGGTTTATACATTACAGGGGTGTTTGTTGCCCTCTGGTTTTAACAGAAGGCTGACTTGGCTGTCGCATCGTTCACCATCACTGCAGAGCGAGAGAAGGTCATCGACTTCTCCAAGCCGTTCATGACGCTGGGAATCTCCATCTTGTATCGTGTACACGTGGTAAAGACGAATCTTAATAGAGGATTTCATAATCATCATTCCAGTTTGTCGGGAATAACTACTCACCAATTTATGGGAAGGGGAGGGATAAGGGAAAAGGGAAATCGTTCTTTGCCATGTATGAGGCCAGTTGTGATTTTGGTTGATAATACAATATTATGAAATTAGCAGTAAATGCTCTATAGTAGTAATTGTTTTATTGGTCTTCAGAAAATGAAATCCCTAATTCATGTTAAAATTGCGAACCCCAACATTATCCCTTTTTGTATCCGTTTACCGTGGGGGCTTCTTTTTCGTACATGATGGTTGGTGGACATTGTGGATTGGAGGGGGTGGCAGGTGGGTTCGGACTGGTGTGTGCATGGGAAGGGGGAATTGTGGAGGTTATATGGAGTGGCCAATCCCAACCTTATAAACATGCTGCAGGCTTTTGTTAATTTCAAGTCTTTCAGACAATTTTTGATGACATTAGGGTTAGCAAATTAAAATAAATGAATAAATAAAATCACATTTGTGCAAATATTTTACAATCTTAAAGACTTTGTATGAGAGTCTGCAGTATAATAACATTTTATTTGTAAAATGTCCCTGAGTTCTTTCAAAAAAACAATTTCAGAATGTTTCTTGTACTTACAAATATCTCGTGTTCGTTTTAAGCATCCCTAACCTACTAATGAGAATAGTCAAAGTTGAACAGCGATTAATAGCAATTGGATCTTTCATTTGATTATACCAATCATTGTGAGCACCTCATGATGATGGAACAAGCCCAGCTCCACCGTGTCCATCCCACATTCCCTCCACAATCACCAGATACCTCCCCACCAAGTCCCCCAGCTATGCGTACTCCACCATATCGTACTTTCCTCCAATGATTGAATAAAAATGTTTTTAAATTCTGAATCCTTCGTTTATAAAATGCTTCATATCAAAAAGACTACAAACGGTTGTACAATGTTTAAACCTTATCATATTCAGGGAGGAATTGGAGAACTACAGAGCTGTAAATTTAACTTCAGTTGTATGGAAGATGTCAGGGATATTGATTTGAGATCAAATGGAAACCAATTAAATAAATTAAAACGAAAGGTAGTCAGCACGGATTTACTAAATGGAGGTCATATTTAACAAATGTGACGGAGTTCGATAAAGCAGTTTCTCATTGGGTGGATGAGGGAAGTGCAGTGGATGTGGGATATCTAAACTCCCATAAGGCAGATTTTATAAGGTAGATGACACTAAGCTTGGAGGTAACATAGATAGCAGAGAGGGTGGTGGTCAGATTCAGGAAAGCCGAGATGCTTTAATAGATTGGGAAGTTGGTAATAATAGTGCAGGTTTTGATTGGCCTAATGGCTTCCTCCTGTGTTGAAGTTCCTGGTATGGGAACCCATGTTAATAGGTGACCACAAAAAAAAGGTACCGACCTTCCCTCTAATAACTGCCTCCATACGAATGATATCATATTACTTTTTGCAGGTGCGAAAGGTGGAGTTCGTTTATAGTCAGCAGATTTCGATTCAGTCAAGCCCCATATTATTTGCTTATCTGGAATTTGAATTCCAGATAAGGTATTGTCGTCATTCACTGTCCATCTGTCAGTCCGTATGTCAGTCCATCCGTTTGCCCATTTTCTATTTCGAATTCGCCGGCCAAACCGCTGGGCCTATCCAGCTAAAATTTGGCAGCAAGGTTCCGCTCCTGACCGGAAACAGAGATTGCAAAGCTCATTCAGTCACGTGACTTTAAGTAGGTCAAAATGACAGACTTAGTAAATTCCTTCAAAAATCTAAACATCTTCTTCAAATTTGAGTTGCAACATTAGGCCAGGGTAGGGATGTTATATTGCGGCGGTCATGCCGATCATGTGACTGAAAGTGTGCCAAAATGATGGAGGAAATAAATATTTGGGAAAATCCAAAAATTCCTTCACAAATCTTCTTCTCCAGACCCACCAGTCAGAATGCTACCAAATTTGGGTTACAACATTAGGCCAGGGCCTAGAAAAGTTCCAGGTCCAGTTGTCCTATGTTTTTAATTTGAAGCCCTATTTTTGAATTTTGAATTTGAAGTCAGATTTGAAGCACTATTTAGCTCACCTGGAACGTTATTCCAGGGACATTACAGGATGGTGCATCGTCCGTCAGTCCGTCCGTCCATCCACAAACACTTGCAGAAACTTCTCTGAAACTACACACGCAATTCCGATGAAACTTAACCAAAACCTTCATCACACGGGATGTACCGTATTTTCCAGTGTATAAACTGCGGCCATGTATTAACCAACCCTTGTTTTTCACCCTCAAAAAAAAGTCTCTGGTGTATTAACCGCACCCATGTTTTTCACTCTCAAAATAAATGAATATATTGATCATTTTCTTTTCTGATCTAGATCTAAATACGTTTGTACATTAACTTTGTATGGAATAAAGTGACGGAAGTATGAACGTGCTTACTCCCATGTCCGCTTAATTTCGTCTAACAGTCTTATTGTCATTTTCATGAAAAGGGCCGTTTGCGTTTGATGAAGCTTTTCAGCAAAACCTAAGGAAATCGTCGTCAATGTTTTCCTCGTCTTATACGGCACGTAACTCCTTGTCTGAATCAGGGTAGAGCAAGTCCCCGTCGCTGTCACCGTCATTTGCAGCCTCCTCCGCCCAAAATGATGTCATCCTTGTGCCGCCGGTGTTGTTGGACATTCAGCATTTCAGAAATGCTCGCTTGATGATGTCCGACGGTATCTCCTCCCACACCTTGACGATCCAACCGGAGGTCATCAGAAGGTCGACCTTTCTCATCCTCCCAATGAATGCCGGCAGTCTCCCAGTCAATGCTCAGCCAATGTAGCGACGGGAGTAATGGTGAAAGTTCCACCAAGATGCATGTTGCCAATGTTCCTCAGAATCCGGGACAAAAATCCCGGCGGGAAACACGTCGTGAAATGTTGATTTTCAACTGATGAAAATACCAAGTCCAGGAAATAGGAAAGTTCATCTGTGGTGGTTCCACTGCGATGCAGCTGATGTTCCTCAAAACCTAGGTCGAGTACAAAGGCATGTGAAGTAAGAAAGTTAATCTGGTCGACGCGAGTTATCCGTGGGAAACAAGTAATGAACTTCTGATAGAAATGAGGGAAAACAAAGAGAATCAGGAAGAATGAAAGAACCAAGGAAGCCAAAAAAACAAGGAGCACTGGTACTTCCTCAAGCTTCACCATCCCCGTGGCTCCTCACTCTCATGAGATTCTTCTTCGTCCTTTTAAATCAATTTCCTGCCCTCGTATAGAAAAGTACTCAGGGTTGATTGGTTGTTTGTAATCCACAACTTTTTGAGATATCGTGTCATATATCGTTTTTGGCCCTATCTCTCAATGGTGAAGAATCACTTAAAAAATTCTAGTAGTCGGATCCGCATCAGGATCTTCACCAAAATCTAACCAGTTCGTCCTTGTTACACACCTAACCTGTTCACAAAATTTCATCAAGATCCGTCTGAAACTTTTTGAGATATCCTGCGCACAAACAAACAGACAGAGATGGTTTTAAACATGACCTCCGTCACCGAAAATCGGTGTCTCAGGGGGTTGCCTCCCAAAAAATGTATTCGCTTTCTTCTCCGAAACCACACACACAATTTCGATGTAATTTGACCACAACCTTCATCACCCATAATGTACCAAAGTTTGTTCACGACAATAAAAAAATAAATTGGGGTCGAAGTGAATATATGGGGGGGGGAGGGGTTGCCCCCCAAAATAGGCATTTGCTATAACATCGGTTCATTGGTACATTTTGCTGATTCCGTCCCATGTTGACTTCTTCCTCAGTATCATTATTCTACTAGGTGAACACCCAGGGTTATTGCCCCTATATTTAGCTCACCTGAACGTAGTACCGGGGAGCTTATGGGTTGGCGCGTCGTCAGTCCGTCCGTCCACAAATACTTGCAACATCTTCTCTGAAACTACACATATGATTTCGATGAAACTTTACCACAACCTTCATCACCATGGACGTACCAAAGTTTGTTTAAAGACATTAAAAAATATCGGGGTCTAAGAGCTTTAAGGGAGGGGTTGCCCCCCAAAATTGGTATTGGTTCATTGGTACATTTTGCTTTTTCCATCCCGTGTTGACTTCCTCCTCAGTATCATTATTCTAATAGGTGAGCACCCAGGGGTGTTGCCCCTCCCTTGTTAGTTTTTATTTTCACATGCCTTGGACAACTAACAAAAAATCGTTTTCAGTCAAAATCGACCTGAGAATAGAATCCTTCAAAAAGACTCAAACCAAGTTCAGCATTAAATGCTTCGGGGCAAGGTCTACGAAGGAAGGCCACAATCCATAGATGATCTCAAAACATCAATAACTGACAAAATCCATTCAATCATTCAATCAAAATCCCTCTATCGGATAGAGGGAGGCTTATAGCTGGTGTAGGGTTTCTTTCTGCAATTGGTGCCTCCAATTTCAATGGTACCCCAGGGTTTCTAAGACACTGAGGAGAGCTAAACCACCATTAAGAATTTTTGTTTTATTCTTTTTTCTTCCTTCACTGCCAATTTCTGAGCTGTATCTCGAATCTGGCAGGGACTTTCAGAATTAAATTTTGCATCAATAATGCTAATAAAAAGTACACAGGGTTGATTTAATTGTTTTTTTTTTACCTTGACCAAAATTTTTTTTGAACCTAATGACCCAATTGTAGACATTTTAACATTTTTCACCATAACTCGACTAAGGCTTATCAGATTAGAACAAAATTCCCCATTTGGATAGCCTCGAGCAAGGTGCATTTACACTTACATTACATCATCCCCTTCCGCATTAAAGGTCAAGGTCAAATGGCGGTCTGAAAAAAGTAACATGTTTTCGTCATGCTCAATTTTGCCAAATCGGAATTTCAAAGACCACTTGGCCTTCCAAGATGTTCTTGCATCATAATAGTGTACCTGCACTGAAGTTTTACACCTGATATTTGATTAGTGTTCTTGACCTACTTTTTTTGGATTGGGACCTAATTAACAAGACCACGTTTTTGATCAATACTTGAATAATTTTCCTCTGATTTTTATGATGTTCAGTTTTGTGGATAGATTGTAGATGGGAACACATTTTCTTAATTTACACTCTTATCCCTAAATCTTGAAGTACAAGATCATATGGTGGTCCGAAAAAACATATTCTATCATTGGATCGCAGGCCGTAAGTCATGGGTGACCACCAAGGGTAAGATGGGGGAGGCTTGCCCTTGGCGATCACTTTGTGATCACAGATATTTAGTTATTATTATTATGACTATTATTATTAGAAACTAAATTCCAAGGTTTACTTTGTATAGACAAGAGGAGTAAATTGGAGTTAAAGCAAGTGCAACATGGTGAATGCAAAGGGGGTCAAGAATTCCTCCATATCTTTCTTAATGCATAATAAAAGTTTAAATGGATTTATCGAGAACCAGAGTTACTTGTTTGTTTGTTTTTTTAACCCAAAACATCCTCCACAGATCAGCATTCTGTGTTATTCAAAAAGATGATCTGTCTAATTTGGCAACTTTTGTTTGGATGAAGTGGCTGGAATAAGGCAGGATATTTTCTTACCGCTTTATTTGCCTGCGTTTTTGGACCCTCATTATTCACCAAATTAGTTATGTAACATCACAATAATTATTGTGACAGAGACATGATTAGTTATATAAAGATTATCACTATCATGTGCTTATTTCACTGTAGATTGTCATGTAGTCATTCTGGCAGACACTTTACGAACCTTCACCACCTCAAGTAGTATCTTCAAGTTGAGATCATATGTTGCTTGGTCCTGTCTTCCAGGACCACAGTGATGTGTACAAGATGTGAGATATGTGCAAGAACTCTTTTGATGCAGTGACCGTTGTGTGATCTCATGGTCCAGGCCAGGAAGCCTGGGTACTTCTCCTTCCTGGATCCTTTCTCCCCAGCTGTGTGGCTTTTCATGTTACTGGCCTACCTGGCAGTCAGCTGCATCCTCTTCCTGGTTGCTCGGTCAGCTGTTCTTTCATATTTTTCCCATTCTCCATTCATTTCTCCATTTGCTGCTATTCCAAATCACTTCTTTATTGCTTACCACCTGGCTTTGCCTACACCTGTGGTTGAAATAATTCGCCCTTGCTCGCTTACCATTATATTTGGATGCCTTCAAAATCTGATAGTTTAATTAATGGTCTACAATCTTCCAGCAATTGCTCACCTCAAAGCCCCAGCTGTCTGGAAGTGCATGCAAATAAATACATTGATTATTACAGTTTCAGTTCAAACAATTTGACCAAATCTCTTGCTGTAATGCAGTTTTATTTTCATACAATATAGGAACAATTTACTGTGAACCATTTCTTACCTACAGAGCAAGCCGTCTCAACCCAGCTCCTTCTTCAACTCCATTTCAGCTCCATTATCAGTTCCAATTGCAATTGCATTTTCAGCCCCATTTCCACCTCAATACTGATCAACTCCATCCCCAGGTTTGTCCTCATGTTAGTCCCTGTATATTCACTTCCAGATTCATCCACAGATTCATTACCAGATTGATTGCAGGACAACTCCCAAGTTAATTTGCAGATTCTTCACATGCAGCACGACCACAGCCATATTCCTATTTCTCCAATTCACCCCCATCCATTCCTCCTCTAGACTGACTCCATACGAATGGTACAACCCATACCCATGCTTGAGAGCTGGGCCAAGTGGTGGTCGGCTTGCAGTGAATCAGTACACACTGGGCAACAGCTTATGGTTTCCTATTGGAGGGTTCATGCAGCAAGGTTCTGAGATTATGCCCCGAGCCCTCTCTACTCGCTGCATCAGTGGAGTCTGGTCAGTCTTGCACCACAAGCACGTGTCCACAGACAACCAAAAGTTGAACACCCTCATTCACTTGCACTGAAATGCACTCATAGAGTGACATGTACACAGATTATAATTGTACTAGTGGGGTATACACATTGTGGAAGCATATGAACTGTATACTTCCTCATTCTCTCAGGTCGCTCACCTGCATTACATTTGTCCTTTTTTTTATTTTATTTTTTTCATTTATTTATATTTTTATTTACAGATGCTTTCTGATAGTTCTGTGATTTTTCCTCGTGTATCAGTTTTGATGTCCGTCGGCACACAAAATTACCGTGCTTCCCCGTTGTCTCTGGTTGCTCAACTGTATTTTTTCTTTTTCTTTTTTTCATTTATTTATATTTTAATTTATGGATGTTGTTTGGCGATTCTGTATTTCCACCCTGGTGTACTGACTTTTATGTCCATCAGCATGCAAAATTTCAGCTTTCTCCATCACCTGAAAGGTACCGATCTTTAATATCAGTGAGTGAGTCAGTCAGTGGTTAGTTAGGAAGAGCTTTACATATTAGATAATAAATGTAGGCTAATGGAACAATTCAAATTGTATTTGAGCATATATATATATATATATATATATATATATATATATATATATATATATATATATATATATATATATATATATATATATATATATATATATATATATATAAATGTAGGCTTATGGAACATTTTAAATTGTATTTAAGCAATGCTTTAATTGTAACCTTTTCCAGGATGCTGAACTCCATTTACTTATTAAGTGACTTAAAGCCTTTAAATTAAGTTTTTCATCTAGCGGTCAGGTCCAAGCAACCAAAAACAGTCCCTCATCAAACAATTTATGCTGCACGCTGCTGAAAGGTGCGGTAATGTAATCCGGGGAGTGCTTTGCTGCTGCAATTTAGGACCTCTCATTCCAGTGCAAGGCCCAGTGTCATCCACAAAGTAAGTAGCGGCCATCCTGTTTTTTTTGTTTTCATGGGGCTCACATAAACAGATAATGATCAGAATGACAATCCCAACAACTTCTGGCCCAGGTAGTGCAGGACTCGTTTGAATAATGTAACACAGGTCTCGCAACTCTGCCTTAACCACCACTTTTGCTGGATTTCTATCCGATAGGAACATTTTGGGATGTTCAGACTACCCCTAATATGATAAGACTCATTCACAGTTCTCTTCCTCTTCAATGCAAACAATTTCAGCCACCCTGGAGGAATATTACAAAATCTAACAGGATGTCATTTACCATGTGTTGTGAAATCAATGCCTCATCTTGTTGCTGCCATCAATCAGGCCAGAGGCACTTTGGCCAACTAGTCTGTTAAAAAAGAAAAGAAAAATTGTTTGATGAATGCAAAAGAAATTGCTTTAAAATAGGAATGCAATGTCAGCATAATTAATAATTACTTATGCCATCACAGTAAACAACACAGTATCATCTTAATTTGCTTGTTTTTCTTTTTGTTGCAAGAGTATGCTACCACATGAGCCTTTTT
The DNA here is from genome assembly GCF_056783735.1 of Eptatretus burgeri. NCBI lineage: Eukaryota > Metazoa > Chordata > Myxini > Myxiniformes > Myxinidae > Eptatretus > Eptatretus burgeri. The sequence continues at coordinate 135,355,937 of NC_140963.1, forward strand.
TATATAAAGGGGATTAAAACAGCATGACATGAATCTTAATATCTGGGCTGAGATCAATATCAATATAACACTAAGATAAATATCCTCACATTTAATCGAGTTCGCTGGCAATTTGCTCTCAGCAATGAGTTATACAGAATTGGGAAGATAAGCGCCATTCTTTTGGAGTTTGAAATTGTGCATATAATCTGGAAAAGTTATGTGATGATGTTTGGAATGGTGATTGTCCACTCAAAATGCTCATGCTTTATGTTATTTTGCAAAGATTTTGAAAATTGACTCAAATCTCCAAAAGGAAAGAATGTAACCAATGAGGTCAAAAAGGATTTAAAAGTGCAAATGTCATATTTCACTTATTGCAAAGTGTGACTAGTTGTCCCCTGCCCCACTGACAAGGTCAGAGACAGGGGATTTTAAAATGAGCTCCGACCGACCTGACCAACCGACTGATCGATCCTCTGTCCATGTACTTTTGTGTATTAGATATAGATTTTAGACCATAATACTGAAGATTATCATTATTGAGTTTGTGTGTCCGAGTCCGTGAGGATGTCCACAACACGCATGCCTGTGCAGAGGGACCTGTGATATAGAGAGGAAAAAGCCAGAGATGCATGGGAAACAAAAATGTCATTTGATGGAGATTGACTGTACTCCTCAACAAGACTATGTATCACGACCAGCACAGGCTGTGCAGGAACGAGGGGAACTGTTGTCGGAGCGGTTGGACTTCTCCAAGAAGTAGCTGAAGAATGTATTCCTGAACAGGAAAGATCAATCAGAGATTGCAGTCCCTCACCAGGGCTTGTTTTGTGTGGTGTATTTTATGTGGCAAATAATGTAAATGGAAGGACGGACTGAATGAACGGTCGTTGATTGCAAATAAAAGGTCCAAATTGTCTAGTTGTAAATGTGTAAATGTGTAAAGGTCAAAGGTCTAAAACGGTCTAAAGTGTCCAAACGGTCTTAAAAGGTCGAATCGGTTCTTGACTCGAATCTCCAAAAGGAAAGAATGCAACCAATGAAATCAAAATCCTAAAGCGTCTTAATGTCTAAAAATGGTCTAAAGATCAAAGGGGTCTACAGGGTATTCAAAGGTCTGAAAGATGTGAAGGTCTAAAACGGTCGAAATGGTAGAAAAGAGTCTCAGGGTGTTCAGGGTTCCAAAGTGTCAAAGAGGATCTAAAGGTTATTGGAGGTCTCAGGGCTCCAGAGGGTGTAACGGGTCTATTGGATCTTAGGGGTTGACAGGGACTTAGGAGTCTTAAGGCATCTTAGGGTTCTAAAGTGTTTTGAAGGGTATTCAGGGTCTTAAGCCTTGTATTGGGCTTTAGGGGTATTACAGAGTCTTATTGGTCTTAAAAGGTCTTGGGGTTCTAAAGGATTATCTCAACCTGATGGGTCTTAGAGTCTAAAGGTTCTTAGATGTCTAAAGGGTATTTGGGGTCCTAAATGCTCTGAAGGGTCTTTGGGGTATTCAAAGGCCTTAGGGATATTAGACAGTCTTTGGGGTCTACAGGGTCTTAGGGGGTTTCTGGGGTATTAGGGGTCTTAAATAGTCTAAAAGGTCTTAACAGTCTGAGGGGTATTAAAGAGTCTTAGTGGTCTTCTGGGTCTAAAGGTTCTTAGGGGTCTTAAAGGGTGTTCAGGATCTAAAGGGTCTTAGGGGTTATCAAAGGGTGTTAGGGGTCTTAAGGTGTCTAAAAGGTCTGAACAGTCTGAGGGGTGTTAAAAGGTCTTAGTGGCCTTAGGGATCTTAGGGGTATCAAAGGGTCTTAGGGGTCTTAAAGGGACTTAAGGATATTAAAGGGTCTTCGGGTTCTCAAGGATCGAAGGTTTCTTAAGAGTCTAAAGGCTCTTAGAGGCCTAAAGGGTATTTGTGATCTTCAACGGTCTAAATGGTCTTTGGGGTATTAGATGGTCTTTAGAGTATTAAAGCTGTTAGTGCATTTCATTATTTCATTATTGACCCTTTCACTTCCGGTTCCGGGTTTGGAACGTCGACAGGTCTCCTTTGGGGCTCTCTGCTGACTATGTCAAAGTTAGGTTTCCGGTCGTTATCTGTCCCAGTTTAACTGTTTATTTTCTCACCTACATGTTACTGTATGTTCCCAAAGCCTGGTGTTTGCGTAGTGGTTAGGATAGCGGCTTGGGATCCAAAAGGTCCTGAGTTCAAGCCCCGTTGGCCGCTTGAATTAATACACACCATGAGGTTGACTCAGCCTGTCATCCTTCTGAGGTTGGCGAAGTGAGTACCAGTGTACTGGACCCGGTGTATGCCCCGGTTGAAATAGGTGTACCATATCCCTGTGTCGTAAGGGGCGACCAAGGTTGCGTCAGGAAGGGCATCTGGCGTAAAACCTGTGCCAAATCATTATGCGGATCATAACGGATGATCCGCTGTGGCGACCCCTAATGGGAGCAGCTGAAAGAAGAAGAAGAAGAAGAAGAAGAAGAAGAAGAAGAAGAAGATGTTGCTGTGTGTTCCCAGTTCGGTTTTGTTTCAAAAATCGTACTATTTTGTGAGATTTCGTCGAACTTGTCTTTCCGGGTGCTTGAGGCCTATCCTTGAGGCTTGAGGCCTACCGGTTACTCTCGGTGTATGATCGTATTTATTTGTTTTTTTCTCCCCATACTCTTCAATCTCTATCTTCCCCACTTTCCTAACGTCCCCCATCCCTCCCAACTAATCTCTCTATTTCTTATCTTAAATCCAAAAAAAACAAACAAACAAAAAAATGCTATCTTTCTCTAATTCTTCTTCTTATTCTTCATCTCCTCTTCCTTCTCCTCCTCTTCTTCTTCCTCTTCCTCGTCTTCTTCTTCCTCGATTTTTTTTTTCTACAACACTTCCATGACCTAATCTGTTGAAATCTCTCTCAAACTTTAATAATAATAATAACAAAAACGATCTTTTATAATGCTTCATCTTCCTCTTTCACACATGTGGTACTCTTTACTGTATCATAATGCACCACTCTTCTACGATTGAAACAAACTGCTCTCAATTCGACCTCTCCTTCATGCCTTGCCTAAAAAATCCAACTGTTACAGCGTTTCTTCCCTCATTCCCTGAATTCGTCTTTATTGCATCCATCAAAAATTGTGTTAAATCGCATCTCTGACCTAAAACTTTAAAAAAAAAACCCAGTTTGAGATGAATGTTCGCTTTCCATAAACCATTCTTTTTTTCCAACTTCAGTGCCAACTCACCCCTCTCACCCCTCACTCTCAAAACAACCATCCCACTCTTCTCCCTCCAAGCCTCCCTCTCACCTCTCTCAAAAACTCCCCTCACCGTTCTCCCATCATTCATCCCCCTCATTCATCCTTCTCAAAGTTGCCCCCCCTCCCATCCACAAAGCTACCTCCTTCCACTGCCCTCTCACCTCCATCTCTTCACTCCACCTCCTCAAATCCTCAACTGCCTTCTTCCCCCTCTCTTGTCCCCCCCCTCTCCCCCAGCACCACAGAGCCTTTTCTCCTTCTCATTTAGCCCCCTCCCTGAGCTATTCTGCAATCCCCCACACTCTTTCAACAACCCTCCTTACCTCCCCCCTTGTACCTTGTCCTACCCTCCCCCTCCCCCCTCCCCCTGCATCAAAAGCCTCCACCCCTAACCCTTCATTAAAAGTGTGGACCTCAAATATCCGGGGCCTTCGCTTAAACCTTTCAGATCTTTCCATACAGGTTGCCACTGACAAACCAGACATAACCTGCCTAACAGAAACTTTCCTCCCCCAAGACATGTCTGACTCCCAAGTATCTCTCCCTGGTTACTCCCTCCTCCGGTTTGACAGACATGAGCCTCGTCCTGGTGGAGGAGTTGCTCTCTTCATCAAAGACTCTATTCCTCACTCTCCATACACTGCCCTCACTCCCCCAAACCCCCAGTAATACCTCTGGCTACGGCTTCCCCTCCACTCCCACCTCATGTTTATATGCGTACTGTACCGCCCACCAAACAGTGATGACTCCATTTACACCTCACTATCCGAAAACATGGACCAACTTCTATCTTCTCATCCAAACTCTCTCTTCCTCATATGTGGCGACTTCAATTGTCATCATGCCAGTTGGCCAGGTGTGGGTACCTCTCTCACCTGTCATGGCACCTCAGCAAAAGCTTTCTGCAACTTATTGGGACTGACTCAATCGGTCGACTTCTCGACCCAGATCTCAACCAATGGTACTCCATCTCTTCTGGATCTGATTTTGACAAATTTCCCTGACATTATCTGTTGCTCTTCCTCCGCGCCAGTCGGTTCTTCTGACCACGTCCTTGTCAAAGTGGACATCTCTCTGGCTGTTATCAGAGAACCACCTCACCGCCGTCGAGTCTGGCATTTCATTCCAGCCGACTGGCAGGGTCTCCAAGCAGCCATCAAACTTACAGACTGGTCTCCTATCGCTACTTTCTCCAACATCAACTTATCCTGGGAATTCTTTCAAAGAAACTTGCTCTCCCTCATGCACAGATTTATCACCTCTCGTGTTCAGTTGTCCTACCCTTTCCTCCCGCCCTTGGTTCACTGAAGCTTGTGGTGAGGCAGTTGTCCTGAAACAACTTGCCTTTGCCTCATGGAAAGCAAACCCAACTGAGGGCAATCTCAGTTCCTTCCATAAAGCTCGGAACAAGTGTTTATCTACCCTCAGGAGAGCCAGAAAACAACATCTTTCTAATCTCAAGTCTGAACTCTCAAACCTCTCTCCCTCCTCAAAATCCTGGTGGCATCTAATCAAATCTGTTTCTGGTGTATGTTCCCCCTCCATCCCTCCCTTACCTCAAATGGCTGCACTGCTGATACCGCACGTGAAAAAGCTAATGCCAAAACTCGGTGTTTGCAGCTAAATCTTGTGTCCAAAACCCATCACTTTCTCTACCCACCTTACCCAGTCGCACCCAACTGCCCCTTGACTCTGTGTCGTTTTCTCCCGACAAAGTGGAGAGCTTGCTTTCAAACCTCGACTCAGATTCTGCAACCGGTCCAGATGGCATCAGCCCACGTGTCCTCAAAGCCTGCTCTTCTGCTCTTGCTCACCCTCTCTCTGTTCTATTCACCCTCTCATTTGCTCAAGGTCATCTGCCATCTGCTTGGAAATCTGCAGACATCACTTCCCTGCATAAAAAGGTGCAAAAACAGATCCCTGCAACTACAGACCAATCAGCCTTCTCCCAATCACCAGCAAGGTTATGGAATCCATCATCGCTTCAAACATTAAATCCTTCCTCTTCTCCAATAGCCTGATTTCCGATCATCAATTTGGTTTCAGACCAGGTCACTCTACCCTGGATATGCTGCTTCTGCTCTCCCAACAATGGATGGAAGCCCTCAATGCCAGACAGGAAATCCGAGCCGTATCCCTGGACATATCACGTGCTTTTGACACAGTCTGGCACCCTGCCCTGCTCACCAAACTCTCTGCCCATGGTATCCAAGGCCATCTCCACTCATGGCTCGCAGACTTCCTCTCCTGTCACAGTCAACGTGTGGCCCGAAATGGAGTTCTTTAATCCCCTCTTCCTATCCAGGCTGGAGTTCCTCAAGGTAGCGTTCTGGGCCCAGTTCTTTTTCTGGTTTTCATCAATGATCTCTCAGACTCTCTGGAAAATCCTCCATATCTCTTTGCTGATGACTCCACCCTCTGCCGTACCATCGGTCATCCCTCTGACCGGCAAGTAGCAGCTTCTTCGCTCACTGCAGATCTGGATAAAATAACAAACTGGTCCAACATGTGGAACATATCTTTCAATCCAGACAAATCTCACACTCTCACCATGTCTGTACGAAAGGACCATTTAGAAAAACCCCCCATCCACTTTCTCAACAATCCTCTGGAAGAGTCCTTTCTTTCAAGCTTCTGGGTCTCACTATCTGCCATGACCTTTCCTGGGAAAGCCGCATTTCCAACCTCGCCTCAAAAGCCAGTCGCCGACTGGGAATCCTCCGTCGTGCAAAGTCCTTCCTCGGCCCACCTGAGCTCCTGACCACTTACAAAGCTTTTCTCCGCAGCCTGATGGAGTACTGCTCTCCCCTCTGGGCTGTTGCTCCTGCCTCCCACCTTTCTCGGCTTCACTCTGTAGAAACCAAGGCATTTCGGATCATTGGCATCTCCCGCAATGAGGCTGAGTCTTTGGGCCTCTCACTCAATCACCGCAGGTTGGTCGGTGGTCTTTCTGTCTTCTACCGTCTCCTCTCCAGCCTCGCCCCTCCCCCCCTTGATCTCTCTGTGATTTGTCCTCACCACATTTCCACAGGGCTCTCAAGGTCTGCAAACAACCCCCTTCTGGTAAAACTACCAAAATCACGAATCACTGCTCACCTTCACTCTTTCGTTTCTCTTTTTTCTCACCTTTGGAATAAACTCCCTCACTCTATTCATTTCCATTCTTCCCTCCAGGCCTTCAACACAGCTGTTCACCACCACCTCTTGTCATCCCCCATCCAAATCCTCGATCTTTTCTACCCCCAATAATCCACCCAAGCCCACCTCCTTCAAATTCCCTGCTTTCCTTCCTGAAAGTCCCTGTAATGTCCATCTTCTATTCCCCATGTTCCCCGTCCCATCCCTCTCCCTTCCACAGATCTCTTAATGTCCCTATTCCCCACTGCTTTGTCCTTCCCACTCCCTCCCCTCTTGTCTCATGCCCCCTTGCTGTGCGTTGCGTGTTTGCTCTCACACGAGCCTCGACAAGGTATACAAAAAAAAATAAAAATAAAAGCGTCTTCGGGGCCTTAAAGCGTCTAAAAGGTCTTAATGGTTTGAGGGGTATTAAAGGGTTTTAGTAGTCTTAGGGGTCTTGAAGGGACTTCGGGGTCTGAAGGATCTTGGAGGTCTAAAGTGTCTTTGGGGTCTTAAAGGGTCTTAGAGGTCTAAAGGGTCTTTGGTATCTTAGGGGTCAAAAGGGTCTTTTTGGTATTAAAGGATACAAGGTGTTTTTCCAGGTCTTTTGGGTCTTAACCGCCTTAAAGGGTCTGAGGGAGTCTTAAGAGTCATCAGAGTATTAAATGGTCTTTGGGGTCGTCAGGGTATTAAAGGGTCTTTGGAGTCTTCAGGGTATTAAAGGGTCTTTTGATATTAGGGGGATTGAAGGGTATTCGGGGTCATAAAGGGTCTTCGTGTTCTAAAGTGCCTTAAGGGGTCTAAAGGGTCTTAGAGGTCTAAATATTTTTAGGGGTATTAAAGGGTCTTAAGGATCTTCAGGAGTCGAAAAGGTCTTAAAGGCTGTTCGTGATATAAGGGGGCTGAAAGGGTCTTTGAGGTCTTGGAGGTTCTTAGGGTTCTAAAGCGTCTTCATGGTCTTAGGGGTCTAAACGGTTTATTGGGTTCTTATGTAATTAATATACATGCTCACGTTCAGGTGCGGACAGACAAAACAAACGGATAAGAATGCGTCAGGCAGTAGCTTGATAGGTATGCCAAAAATTATGCAAATGACGTCACTCTCACCTTGACCTTTGAACATGTTTGCAATTTGATACCTGAATCTTGTAGCTGTTTCCGATACCTTGTAGTTGATACCTGTTTCCGAGTTATCATCTTTTTTTGTCCCACTTGCTTGCTTTTTAATCACGATCGGGTTATCAAATCTGCTCGGAATTTGTTGGTCATGTTTTCCATCTCATTTGTGTCAAGTTTGAAGTCACGTAGCCCAAACACTTTTGGTCATATCTGTTTAATGTAAATAATGTCACCGTCACCTTGACCTTTGACCTATATAGTCAAAAATCATTGACAGCCTCACTTTTGTCCTTTGGAAAGTTTGACGAAGATAGCTGAAAGCATTCGTGAGCTATCACATTCACAAACATACAAACGACCGAGACAGACCGACATATGATGGAAATTCTCAATTTTCGTCATAACGAACAGACAGATAAACAAATGGACCCAAATGCAATACCCTCTCCTCTGGCCAGGGTAACTAGGATGGCACTTGGTAGAGTTCATACCTCCACCAGGGTGAACAGTTTACGTTTTGCATCCCATTGATAAGCCAGAACTGCATCCTAACCTTAACCAAAATTTAATTGGCTTGTTCTTGTCACTTACCAAACTCGGACACCAAGTTTTGTCAGAACTCATCCACAACTTCTTCAGATATCGTGTTTATATCTTTCCCCCCCCCCCCCCGACCTCTCAATGGTGAAGAATCACTTAAAAAATTATCAAATCCGGATCCGAATCTTCACCAAAATCTCATCAATTCTTCCTTGTTACACACCCAACATATCTCCACCAAGTTTTGTCTGAATCCGTCCATCACTTTTTGAGATATTATAGCTATATTTTGCGATAGACAGACAAGCAGACAAGCCGGTAGGCGGCGATGGGTCGCCGAGCATGGAAACTATAAGATATAGAGTAAAATGGATGTCATATAGCAGATAGGGAATCACCTTAAGATTATGCATATCAAATCTCATCCAGTTCCATCTACTGATAACTACTCGGTGTCCATTTGAATGAAAAGTACAGAAAATGCGGTTTGAAATCGGAAATCCCCAAAGTTCGAGGGGGTTCTGTGGGTGAACAAAGATCTAAATCGAAAATCCGGCTCGATCGTTTGTGCACAATGCATTCCAGACAATTAGTGTGAATTTTCATGACCATCCGACCATAACCCTAGGAGGAGTAGCATTTGGCGCGAAGGCACCTCCAGCTCTCGCATATTATCGATTTTTGCACTAATTGACCTTTGACCCCTGACCTAAGCGAAATCAGTCAATATGTCCTGAGGCAAAGTTGTAGTACTCATTGAGTACCATGAACCTGCAAAGTTTCATTCGTATCGATGCACTCACCGGGTCGCTAGGGGGCCTTCAATTTTCGCCAATTTTCGCGCATACCCTAATTGTAGGGGGCGCTGAGGGTAAAGTATTCCATATATCACAAAAACCGGAATATATTTGATAGAGCATCACCTGTAGATCATTCGTGCCAAATTTCATAGCCCTACGTGGGATAATGGCTTTCGGAATTGATTTTGCGTGAACGGTACCGATTTTGAAGGTTTTTCAGTTGTTGCTAGGGAACCAAAGCATCCCGAGCAACCATCACAATTTCTAAAGCACTAGGTCATAAGATGGACCTACCACCCGAGTTTGGTCAAAATCCGCCCACGTTTACTACCATTTATGCTGATGACAAACGAACAAACATCCAAACAAACATCCAAACAAACAGACAGAGATACTGACAATAAGGGTCACCTATTTTGGCGACCCAACAGACAGTGGTGAAAACATAACCTCCGTGCACCTTCGGTGACGGAGGGAACAAGATGAACATCGCCAGGTTGCTAATGGAGCAGAAGGGCTCAATCACAGACAACGCTCAGGACGAGTTTACAGAGTTTAGGATGCGCCGACATGACCTTCACGTCACCGCTGAGTGCACCGCAGCACCAAAATCCTGGAGACGAGACGTGGATCCAAGATGTGCAGCAGAGGCTTCGGAGAGAGTGTGAAATGAATCGGAAACGACTCTCTACTCAGTAAAAGAGGGAACTTCACTCGAGGTTTACCATTCAATACCAAGCGCAATACCTTTTGGGAACATGATAAGGTGAAGAAGGCAAACCTTGCTGCATCGATCGGGATGGAAAAAGCATGGCGCAGCAGCTTTGCAAAATAACTGGTTTCAACAGACCCTGACTATGGACCACCAACCTTTGTCACGGACCAACACATGAAAGGGAGAGGAGTGCAAAGGTCACACGGATTTTCACAAGTTCATGTTAACGCACTCGCTCCTCCATAATTTGTGTGACGGCTCTTCCATGAGCCTTAGACTTTGTAGTAAAGAATTAAGAATAGTCTGTGACAATAATTCTGATGAAATAGGAAGCAAAAATTTTTTTATCATTGTTTTCAAAAATTAAGGCACCACCAAGTACAGTAGTTGGTCAAGAGGTGAGGTTCAGCTTTGACGCTTCGACCACCAAATGTTCTTCTTGCTCGTTTTTTGCAAATCTTCATTGTATAATTGTTTGTTAAATTTTTGCCAGATTCTTTTATCAAAATCTACTTCAAAAACCATTTGTTTTGACAAGGGCATGTTGTTGTTATTTATCCTGGCTATGTTTCGAGCTTTGCCACGAACTATTGGTCCATCGTGGGTGGGTGATGGGATGTGTGTGTGTGTGTGTGTTACAACTGTGGGGTTGTCCTTTTTTCTTTCTTTTTCTTTCTCGACAAGAGCAAAGCTCATGGGAGAGTAAGGCTAAATTGGCATTGACAGTGGAGTTGCAGAGCAACACTTGAGCACAGACAGAAAGGGAATAAACAAAGGAGAGAGAGAGAGAGACACAGAGATGCAGAGATACAGAGACACAGAGAGAGAGAGACAGAGACAGAGACAGACAGAGACAGAGACAGACAGAGACAGAGACAGAGACAGAGACAGACAGAGACAGAGACAGAGACAGAGACAGAGACAGACAGAGACAGAGACAGAGACAGAGACAGAGACAGAGACAGAGACAGAGACAGAGACAGAGACAGAGACAGACAAGAAAACGCCAGAACCAGCAATTAAAATGGTTGGGTTAGGAAGGATTAATGGGATCATAAAGATCATGAGTCGGGATGGGGGGGGGTGGGTGACATGAGGTGGTGGTGCACTGCCTGCTTGAAGCGCTGGATGAAATAGTGGGAAATATTGACCTCTGGAAGTTGGTTTCACAGATAGGAAAAGTGAGGAATAAAAGAATTGAGGTGTGCAGTCAAACTGGATTTTGGAAGATTAAGGAGGAGCTGGTATACTGGATGAATGCATGCATCTTGCAATTTCTGGAGAGGATCAGGGGACTGAGAGAGCGTCATCTGTGAGTAATTCTTATTTTACAAGGAATGTCTTGGAATGATGGAGGATGTGCAACTGCAGCTGGCTTTGGAGGCCAGCTTTGTCATGTGATTGGTCCAGGAGAGGTCATGACTGATTGATGGTAAGGCTGACAAGTTATCTGTTCTGAAGCTCTTCCAGGCTGATGATGAAAGTAGATAGGTGGGATCATTTGGCATTCCTTGCACAGTGATTAGCTGAGACTGTGAGATTTGCAATCATTGAAAGACTTGGTCAATTTATCACAGCAGCATCTCATCACATCCAGATCGGCAGAAAGTGCAGCAGCTCCTGTCTGCTTGTCAATTGGATGAGGGTGCTATGTGACACAATGTCGAATCAGCTGCAAAAAGGAAGACAGAGTTTCCAGAGGTTCAGAGAGGTCATCTATGTATATGATGAACTTGACTGGGCCCAAGACATTGTTGTTGGATGAGAGGGTGAGATGTTGGGAATGGGAGGACATGTTGAGTGGGTGATGGGATTTGTGATGGAGAAAGATGTGGAGGCGGAGCGGGGTGGGGGTGCAGACATAAATGTGATTACGTCTGCACCCCTCGCATCATGAGCCCACACACGCTGTAGAGCGGGTTTCTTTTATGGATCACACATTTTGAAGACATGAAGAATGAAGACAGACATTGTTATCTGGGTGGAGGGAAAAATTAAATAAAAGTAGTGCTGGCTGAATATGATGAGACGTCGGGTTTGCCAGCGTACCATGAGGGAAAGAGAAAAGTATGGAAGGGGAAAAGAAGAAGAAAATTAAGAGGAAGAAGAAGAATGCTAGATGTAGTGGAGGGGAATTTGGAGAGCAAAGCAAAGAGAGATGAAACATTTTCCAATGTTATTTCAGAGAAGCTATTCGTTAATATTTATGAGTTTTGTCAGTAAGATGGAAATTTTGAGGATAAAAATGGGCGAAGTCTCACTGGTCAACAAACACCTGCTGATACTCCTTACTTGGTTCTCATTCCTCCATGAGCCTCGACTCCGTATACTCAAAAAAACGAAACTTTATGAGTTTTATGACAAAAAAAAACAAAACTCAAAAAACAAAACCTTCCATCATCGATTTTTCTTTCCTTCTTCAGTGGGATAATCATTTTTCATCCATTTTCCGTCATATCCTCCCATTTACATTTATTTATTTCCACAAACCCCACAAATTTAACTTTCCTTTGATCATTTTGTGTTCAGTCTCCTTTTAGACAAAGACCAGAGCCTGGCTGAAAATGGTCCCACCCAACCCACACCCCAGACAAGGTCTGATTGCATATTCTGTCAGGGAAACCTCCTCTGAACATGCCGAGGTCAGGTGTAAAGTCACGTCATGGTACGGTATCGGTTTTTTTTTTGATATTGGCTGTTGTTTTTGATGGGGGTCATACTTGGGTAATGAAACGGCACAGAGATGTGGTAATAGCAACATCTCTATCTTGTTGTCAAGTGTTTTATTTTTAGACAGACAACGTCCAACACATGTTATCGTAGGCATCCTTAACATCCTCCTCATCCTCATCATCATTTATATGTCATAGTTTAACATGATTCTGAGTCAGTGACATCAGCATTGTCCAGAGATATCATTAATCTATCCTCATCATCATCATCATCATCATCATCATCTACAATGATCAACCCTTTCATCTTCATCACATCACAGTATATCTCCATAATCATAATCATCATCATCATCACTATCATTGACAAAGTATTTGTTTGCATTTACACAGTCACCCATGCCTACGTACACATGCCGTGATACAGATATGGCCATGTACTCGACATGTGTAGTCGGCACGGTGGCAGCGAATGTCGCACAGAGACAAGCAACTGACTCCATAAGACTTCTTGGGACAAAATGTCATTTATGATATCCCACCATGTCCAGTGGATAATGACATACCGGAGTTTGCTGTTTGTACTTTTCTTCACACAAGCGTCTGGCAGTTGTCTCGTTTCAGTATGAATGGCAAGACTCGGACGTAGGTGGGAATCTTTCATTCCTCTGTTTATTTTGACAGAACAACCGCCACCTCACATTATGAGCCGTGCGGTCCGAACCTCCTTTGCACATGTGCACAAGCCACATACAAGCTTGAAAGAAAGAATATGATTGCTAAATTCAATACAAAATTAGCGGTCTGCATAGGTGGCAAAAGAAGGCCAAAAAAAAAAATATATATATATATATATATGATTAACTTTTATAAAAACCTCAAATGGTTGTTGATCCTCTGTGCATAAAAGGAGAGTTTACGTTTCGGCCTTTACCCTTCGTCAGACCAATGAAAGAGAGGGACCTCTGATGTTTGTCTCTAAATGTGGTGAGGTGTTGCTCTCTATTTGTTATGACCTCTCTTTCCTCTCTTGTGTTTGTGTTCTTCGTTTTACACGCAAACTCCTCACATTTTGCACGGACTGCTGTGCCTGCAGATGATTTGCTTCTGAGAAAGAAATCAAGGGTTTGCTAATCAAAGAAAGGGTTTTCTAATGCTCCTGGCTGCTTTACAGAATCCTAAAACATTTCTTTTTTGAGCATGCTGAAGGGAATGCTAAAGGACAATGGATTGGATGGATATGAACCTTATTTTGTCCTAAACTCCAGTATTGAACCAGAGTTCCTTGCACACCAGTGCATTGAAGTGTGACATATAACATACTAGCAGAGATACCCAGCGTTGCCCTGCAATGCCGTGTCCCCTCTCCCACTCTTACCCTCCTTCTTCCCACCTCCACCCTTCCACTCCCTCCTCCCACAAAGGTATCCGGTGTTGCCCAGGATCTAATGGACACCTATATCTATTGGATTGTGAAATCCAGAAGGGATGGACCAGTGCAACTTCTTTTTCTATTCACTCCAAAGTCGAGTGTGGCATTGTTCAGGTCTATCTCTCAACACTAAGCTGGTTGTATACCGCCATGTTATCTTGGCAATACTGCTATATGGTAGCAAAACCTGGGCTACCCTAAATAAACACCTACACCAGCTGGAGATATTCCACCAGAGATGCTTTCGCCACGTCATGCAAATTTACTGTTGCCAAAGATCACCAATATGGAAGTCCGAGATCATGCCAACATAACCATACGCACGATGGTGAGGACATCAAGGCTGAGGTGGCTAGGTCATGTGTGCCGTATGCCAGACCATCGTCTCCCAAAGAGAGTGCTTTTTTTTGTGAACTAGCCACTGGAACTCCCCCACATGGCAGGCCCCATAAACATTGGAAGGATGTCATCAAGGAAGACCTAAAGATCTTAAATATTGAGGGGAACTGGCATGACTTGACATGAATAAGGCAAAGCTGGAGAGCAGTTATTAGAAAGGGTGCATTGATTGCAGAGGCTGCTGTTGCTGCAAAGGCAGCCCAGCAGTGCGATAGACGGCACAGATGACTACAGTCTCCCATCGTCATAAGTGATGGGGACATATCCATTGATTGATTGATATCGATTGGACGTCACAATAAAGCACACGAAAAGATAACCCGCGCAAAGCGCGGCATAACACGGATGTGGCGCTGTAGTATATTGTGAACTGAGTGCTTGTTATCGAAAAACGCAGAGCATACTTACTAATGTTAACCCAGTCCACTGTAAACGATGTTATCTGTGTATTAGAAGTGGTCGTTGGGTTGACTCAGTTGTGGCAGTATTTTGAATCCCATTTGGGGTTGCAGGTAAATGTTAAGAAGAGGGAGGTCAGGTTTCGAGTTTCGCTGAACGATAGCCATCGAATCCTGATACAGTTGATGCATATTTCGTGGGCTTCCGGTAAATGACGACAGAAGGACAACTCTGCGACCGATTGAAGCACCGTCAGTATCCCCAGCGGCGACTGCATCAGGTAGTCCTTGATACAGCTCCGCCCGCAATTGCCATTGATTGTGGCAGACGGAGTTCAGGCGTCCTTGTTCAACCTTTGCGTATTGATCTACAATCTATTGTTTTAGTAATCTACCACTACGTAATATTACATTAAAGTTACTTCTAACCATCAAGTGGTAATGGTAAAACTCCATAGTACTGATGCATTTGCCATCTCGTTTCTTGATGGTAAATGTCCAGCCCAGATCTCCATGTGGTAGTAGCAACACGTAATGAAGAGAGTCATAATCCGGGTGGGTCTCATTGATGCGGATAATGTCACGATTTTCCGGATCCAGGCTTGACCGCTTGTACAACACGATGTCGCGGTGCGATGGAACATCAGCACTTCCCGCTAAGATAACCGCTACTTCTGCTGTCGTCGGTAGATTAGAGCACCATAAATCTGTTGTTGGGACCGCTCTCAAAACCAACTTCATGGAATCATTTTCTTCTCGTTCCAGTAATTCGGCAGCTTGCTTATAAGCACTTACGAATGGATTACAGTCATGCAGTACTACCTGTAGCTTTTGAAGCAAATCACGGTGCAGGTCGCTGTTCCATGCTGTTCGATGAGCGATTTCGTTGGCAGCGTCGTAGATATAGATTTGCGAAAACCTCGGCGGTTTCCCGTTCTCGAGAACAAAATGTCTGATTCTCTGATAAACACGACAATGGATAATGAACGTATATGGGCCCCTTGTGGGTAACACATCTTCCTGTACACCCAATGACGCGAACGCTAAACTCGAGTTGTATGCCCGAATGTTGGATCGGAAAATCCCTTACTTCAGGTGTGCAGTCAGTGAAAAGGTGTTCCATGAGGGAGGTGGTTCACTGATGTTGGGAAGAACAATTTTTCCTTGCATACAGCAGGTGGAAAATTTAGCGTTCACCCCCAGGAAACCGGAATGCAGTTCAGCTTTCGACATGTACGCGCCACAGGAAGAGCACATAGTGTCCATCTTGCCAATTCTGTGGATGGGGGGAAATGGTCTCTCATTGATGTCTTGCGATTCACCGAGAGCGTGTGGCGAGATATCCTTTTGATAGATGCGCTTCCTATTTTGTACTGCTGTTGCACGCGTGTCTACATTTTTACGTTTCCGCATCTTGTGGCTTACAGAATGCTCACTACAGTCTGGAAGGACTGGAAGGAAATAAACAGGGCCTTGCTTTATGAATGCAGTTGGAAATGTCGGCATGCAATTGGCTGAGCGGTTGCACGCACTCCATCTCACCACGCAATTGGCTGAGCGGTTGCACGCACTCCATCTCGCCACGCAATTGGCTGAGCGGTTGCACGCACTCCATCTCACCACGCAATTGGCTGAGCGGTTGCACGCACTCCATCTCACCATGCAATTGGCTGAGCGGTTGCACGCACTCCATCTCACCATGCAATTGGCTGAGCGGTTGCACGCACTCCATCTCACCACGCAATTGGCTGAGCGGTTGCGCGCACTCCATCTCACCATGCAATTGGCTGAGCGGTTGCGCGCACTCCATCTCACCATGCAATTGGCTGAGCGGTTGCGCGCACTCCATTTTGCCACGCTATTCGTCCGGTGTTCGTATGGTGGGGGGTTATAGGCTGTTTCAAGTTCGGGACCCATCACAGCAATTTTGGACCCTTTTGTCACGGAACTCAGACTATGGATCCGTTCCAAAAGGGGACATTTGGAATCCGAAGCAATACTGGACATGTCTGCCAAAGCTCAGACTCGTCCCTCTGCCACGTGTCTCGGAAACCGTGGCAGTTTGTTCATTTAATAGCATAGATATTTAGAGCCAAACTATCACCCGTCGCTTCGCTGACGGGAATACTAAGAGGGGAGTGGGAGAGAGAAAGAGGAGGGAGGGAAAGAGAAAGGTTGGGAGAGAGAGGTGGTGGAGAGCAGGGAGAGGAGCGAGGAAGGGGCGATGAGTGAGGAAGGGGGGGGTGGAGTGATGCCTCACCACACGTCGCGATACACTTCGGGAGGGAAGTGTTCGAGTTGGGTGGTGGAAGCGACAGAAAGAGAGATGTAGAGGGGAGAGAGAGGTGTGGGAGGAGAGTGCTGCGCCTTATTAGGCGGGGGGAGGAAGGAGGAGGCACAAAGTGAGGAGGCGGGGGGAGAGAAAAAGAGGGAGAAGGGTGAGGGAGGAGAGGGAGTTAGCAAAGAGAATGTTGTATTCTGCTTTATGAGCACACACACACACACACACACACACACACACACACACACACACACACACACACACACACACACACACACACACACACACACACACACACACACACACACACACACACACACGCGTTTACATACACATACACAGGCATATGTTCACATGCATATATATATACATACATACATACATACATACATACATACATACACACACACACACACACACACACACACACACACACACACACACACACACACACACACACACACACACACACACACACACACACACACACCTGTGTAGTGTCTGTTCAGTACCACTGAACTACCTCAAACTTTTGTGAAATAGTACCAAACCTCTCGGATGAACCTACCCTCCATCGTGTATGCTCTCAGGTTTCTCTTTTTTTGAAATTTGTTCAAAAAAAATTTTTAGTAGCGAACGCTGCTCATAGAGAGATCGGCGTTGTTGTTGTTGTTTTTGGTGTTTTTGTTGTTGTTGTTGTTGTGAAGAACAAAACCTTAACCTCTTGGACTCAGCTCTTGTATATACAAGATCCGGATCTCCTTAAATACTGAGCACATGTACACATCCTCACATAGACGGTGCCTTTTGAGAGCGTCTATCATGAACTTTTTAATATATTCGGACATTTGCTTTAAAGTTTCGAAAAGTTCACGTTACTATTTAAAGATTATTCCATTTATCGTATTGTAATTTCGGAAATACATTATTTATTTTGTAAATACACTATATATCGTAAATACATTATGACGGGTCTCGCTATTGGCTTAATCAAGGCACGTGACAAAATATCGGAAGTTGTTGTTCTTGTTGTTGTTTTTTCTTTTTTATGCTGACAAAACCTTTAGGACGCTGCTCTTGGAAACATTTGTCCTTGTTTGTTAATGAAATCTTCAATTTTAATTGCTTGTAAAAATGTAATATCACGAATATTATAAATAAATTTGCAAAATAAATGTTTGAATTCTGATTGTTGTAAATCATGAAAACACAGCAACACATGTGCTTATACTGCAGTTAAAACAAGCCTGTCTCTATTGCGACGTGTTGTGAGTTGTTTTGAATTACATGGTGGTTACATGGCGGTTACATGGTGGTGAGTTGTTTTTAATTACATGGTGGTGAGGAGCATTTATTAACATGGTGGTTACATGGTGGTGAGTTGTTTTGAATTGCATGGTGGTGAGTTGTTTTGAATTACATGGTGGTGAGTTGTTTTTAATTACATGGTGGTGAGGTGCATTTATTAACATGGTGGTTACATGGTGGTGAATTATTTTTAATTACATGGTGGTGAGGTGCATTTATTTACATGGTGGTGAGTTGTTTTGAATTACATGGTAGTGAGGTGCATTTATTAACGTGGTGGTTACGTTGTCGTGAGTTGTTTTGAATTACATGGTGGTGAGGTGCATTTATTAACATGGTGGTTACATGGTGGTGAGTTGTTTTGAATTGCATGGTGGTGAGTTGTTTTGAATTACATGGTGGTGAGTTGTTTTTAATTACATGGTGGTGAGGTGCATTTATTAACATGGTGGTTACATGGTGGTGAATTATTTTTAATTACATGGTGGTGAGGTGCATTTATTTACATGGTGGTGAGTTGTTTTGAATTACATGGTAGTGAGGTGCATTTATTAACGTGGTGGTTACGTTGTCGTGAGTTGTTTTGAATTACATGGTGGTGAGGTGCATTTATTAACATGGTGGTTACATGGTGGTGAGTTGTTTTGAATTACATGGTGGTGAGGTGCATTTATTTACATGGTGGTGAGTTGTTTTGAATTACATGGTGGTGAGGTGCATTTATTAGCATGGTGGTGAGGTGCATTTATTAACACGGTGGTTTCGTGGTGGTGAGGTGCATTTATTAACATGGTGGTTACATGGTGGTGAGTTGTTTTTAATTACATGGTGGTGAGGTGCATTTATTAACGTGGTGGTTACGTTGTCGTGAGTTGTTTTGAATTACATGGTGGTGAGGTGCATTTATTTACATGGTGGTGAGTTGTTTTGAATTACATGGTGGTGAGGTGCATTTATTAACGTGGTGGTTACGTTGTCGTGAGTTGTTTTGAATTACGTGGTGGTGAGGTGCATTTATTAACATGGTGGTTACATGGTGGTGAGTTGTTTTGAATTACATGGTGGTGAGGTGCATTTATTAACATGGTGGTTACATGGTGGTGAGTTGTTTTGAATCACATGGTGGTGAGTTGTTTTGAATTACGTGGTGGTGAGGTGCATTTATTAACATGGTTGTTACATGGTGGTGAATTGTTTTTAATTACATGGTGGTGAGGTGCATTTATTTACATGGTGGTGAGTTGTTTTGAATTACATGGTGGTGAGGTGCATTTATTAGCATGGTGGTGAGGTGCATTTATTAACATGGTGGTTTCGTGGTGGTGAGGTGCATTTATTAACATGGTGGTTACGTCTTGGTGAAGTGCATTTATTAACATGGTGGTTACATGGTGGTGAGTTGTTTTGAATTACATGGTGGTGAGGTGCATTTATTTACATGGTGGTGAGTTGTTTTGAATTACATGGTGGTGAGGTGCATTTATTAGCATGGTGGTGAGGTGCATATATTAACGTGGTGGTGAGGTGCATTTATTAACATGGTGGTTACGTCTTGGTGAGGTGCATTTATTAACATGGTGGTTTCGTGGTGGTGAGGTGCATTTATTTACATGGTGGTGAGGTGCATTTATTAACATGGTGGTTTCGTGGTGGTGAGGTGCATTTATTTACATGGTGGTGAGGTGCATTTATTAACGTGGTGGTGACGTGCATTTATTAACATGGTGGTTACGTGGTGGTGAGGTGCATTTATTAACATGGTGGTGAGGTGCATTTATTAACATGGTGGTTTCGTGGTGGTGAGGTGCATTTATTAACATGGTGGTTTCGTGGTGGTGAGGTGCATTTATTTACATGGTGGTGAGGTGCATTTATTAACATGGTGGTTTCGTGGTGGTGAGGTGCATTTATTAACATGGTGGTGAGGTGCATTTATTAACGTGGTGGTGACGTGCATTTATTAACATGGTGGTTACGTGGTGGTGAGGTGCATTTATTAACATGGTGGTGAGGTGCATTTATTAACATGGTGGTTTCGTGGTGGTGAGGTGCATTTATTAACATGGTGGTTTCGTGGTGGTGAGGTGCATTTATTAACATGGTGGTTACATGGTGGTGAGGTGCATTTATTAACGTGGTGGTTACGTGGTGGTGACGTGCATTTATTAACATGGTGGTTACGTGGTGGTGAGGTTCATTTAATAACATGGTGGTTACGTGGTGGTGAGGTTCATTTAATAACATGGTGGTTACATGGTGGTGAGGTGCATTTATTAACATGGTGGTTACGTAGTGGAGAGGTGCATTTATTAACATGGTGGTGAGGTGCATTTATTAACATGGTGGTTACATGGTGGTGAGGTGCATTTATTAACGTGGTGGTGAGGTGCATTTATTAACATGGTGGTTACGTAGTGGAGAGGTGCATTTATTAATGTGGTGGTGAGGTGCATTTATTAACATGGTGGTTACGTGGTGGTGAGGTGCATTTATTAACATGGTGGTTACGTGGTGGTGAGGTGCATTTATTAACATGGTGGTTACGTGGTGGTGAGGTGCATTTATTAACATGGTGGTTTCGTGGTGGTGAGGTGCATTTATTGACATGGTGGTTATGTGGTGGTGAGGTGCATTTATTAACATGGTGGTGAGGTGCATTTATTAACATGGTGGTTATGTGGTCGTGAGGTGTTTATAATAATATGGCTGTTACGTAGTGGTGAGGTGTCTATAATAATATGGCGGTTACATGGTGGTGAAGTATTTTTAATATGGCGGTTACGTGGTGGTGAGGTGTTTATAAAATATGGCGGTTACGTGGTGGTGAGGTGTTTTTATTAACATGGTTAGGTGGTGGCGGGAATTTGGATTATTTGAGGTCTGAAAACGGTTTCCCAAACATGGCAAAGAGGTCAGAGAGACATCCCACGACAGTGCCCGAGGTCATATCCGAGCACGGAAATGCGAATGGGAACCTTGAGTATTCATCAACAACAGTGAATATGTATCTGTTGTCTGTCTCGGTCGGCAGGGGCCCTTTGAAGTCGATATTTCGTCTCTCGAAGGGGGAAGTGGCCTTGATCAATCTGCCGGGAGCGGCGCCACAGAATCTGGGTTTTAGTTCAGCACAAACAGGACATGAAGCATTCATTTGTTTAATATCTTCGATAGAATAGGGAAGGTTTTGTCTGCGCACGAAATGTGCCATTCTGGTTACCCCTGGGTGGCACAGAGACTCATGGAGGTCTTGCAAAGCCTGACCGATTGTCGCCGAACAGTAGACCCGAGAGAAGGTGTCTGCAGCAGGGTTTTCCCTCCTGGGCCGATAAACAATGTCGTAAATATAACAAGATAGATCTATCCGCCATCTCATTATTTTCCCGTTATTTTTCCCATCAAACATGAAGGCAACGGATCGCTGGTCCGTGACGAGCGTGAAGTGGTTTCCCAGTAAATAGTGTCTCCATTTACGTAGGGCTTCGACAATAGTGTACGCTTCCTTCTCTATTGCCGAGTGTCTCTGCTCGCTTCCTGAGAGAGTTCTCGAGAAGAACGCGACGGGTCGTCCGGACTGATTGAGCGTCGCGGCGATCGCGTGATTGGAAGCGTCCATTTCCACCACGAATGGCACCGTGTTGTCGATCGATAATACCACGGAATTACCGATATCATCTTTGAGGCTGTGGAAAGCTTTTACAACAGCGGCATCTGGCGGGAAGTTTTCGCAATGCACTAGGGGATGTATTTTTTCAGAGTATTGGGGGATCCATCTAGCGTAGTAAGCGAACATCCCAATCACCCAACGCATTGTCTGCAGGTCATGAGGTGGGGGTAGCTCACGAAGTGGGCGCAATCGTTCAGGATCGGGCTTTATCGTGCCGTCGGCTATTGTTTAGCCGAGAAGATTAATTGACCTTGTCGAGAATACGCATTTCTCGTAGTTGAGGGTCAGATTATATTTTCTAGCAATGCTCAAGAATCTGTCCAGATTCATATCATGTTCCCCCCGATCCTTACCGCACACCGTGACATTGTCCACGTAAACAAAAGTGTCTTTGAGGTTTTCATCCGAGATTATGTCGTCCATAACTCGTTGGAAGCAAGCTACTCCATTAGTGACACCGAACGGAATCCTCCTAAATTGATAGAGGCGTCTACCTGCCTCGAATGCGTTGTAAGGTTTGTCTTCCTCTCGGATGGGAATTTGATGATAGGCGCTTCGCAAATCGATGGTGCTGAATATTTTGTAATTGGCCACGCGTTCGACCATCTCGTCTATGCGCGGCAAAGGGTAGGCATCGAGATGGGTGAAGCGATTGACCGTTTGAGAGTAATCGACAACCATTCATTTCTTATGGTTCTGACTGGTAGTCACCAACACCTGCGCGCGCCATGGCGAATCGCTCGGTTCTATAATACCTTCTTCCAGCAATCGCTTCGTCTCGGAAGCGATGAAGTCCTTATCGGCGGCGGTGTATCGTCGCGATTTGATCGCTTTCGGTTTACAGTCCGGCGACAAGCTAGCAAACAGCAGGGGGGACGATACCTCTGCGGTGGTCAGAGCATTTAGAATTAGACGAGGTTTGCTTCCTCCAAAGGGTATTTTGACGCTCGTGTGCTGCTTGAGGACATTATGACCCAGAATTACACGTGCGCATAAATCACGAAGCACCAGTACCCTTACATCCCAATGCGTGTAGCCTTTTACGTCCAACTCAACTTTGCAGTACCCTCGTACGCGGGACTGTAGTGATGTGGAGGCCATGCATACCGTATTGTCTGTCGGGTGGATCTTCCATTTCCTGCCCTTCGCTAGTGAGCTGTTGACGAAACTTTCAGAGCTACCGGTATCAATCAGAGCCTCAGCCATATGCCCGTTAATTCGTATGTTGATGATAACTTTGGAGAGATTCCCCGGTGAAGCTGCTGTTACTTTCTTTTGTGAGTAGAGAGCCGCAGAAGTCGGTTTATTTATTCTAAGAGTAGATTTGCATACCCTGGCATAATGCCCTTTCTTGTCACAGTTCATGCATGTGGCATCCCTGGCGGGGCATTTGTTACGGCGGTGTCTTTTATACCCACAAAAGAAGCATTTACCAACCGAAGTAGTTGCTGGGGAGTTTGACGAGGTCTGGGTATCCGATTCCTCGGGTTTATCTCCATCCTCAGTGTCGGAGGTGTCCCGGGGGGTTCCTTGAGTTTCCGCCGTAGCAGCGTTCATTAGCAACACCGGTGTCCCATATGACTCAGATTGCTGCTGAGCCGTATCCATAGCTCGGGCCTGGTCAGCTACGATTTCAAGAGTGGGTTGTGCTTTTTCCAGTAAGCGTTGCCGAATGGGGGCTGACCAGAGCCCCTGGATGAACGCCTCTCGGGTCGCTTCATCTCGATGTTCCTCGGCGGTTACGGCCCGGAAATTGCAGTCTTTGCCCAACTGCCTCAGAGCTTGCAGGAACTGATCGATTGTCTCCCCGGCTGCTTGCCTGCGTGTGTTGAGAAGATGTCGTATGTATACCTCGTTCTTGCGCTTCACGAAGAGCGCCCGCAGCACTTCGATCGCTGCGTCGTAGGTGTCACACTCCGAGAAGATCCTGAATATGCTGGGCGAGACATGGTTTAAAAGTGCAGCCAATTTGTCGGCTCCCTCTTCAATGATGGTCAGATAGTGTGAGAAGGAACGGAACCAATGCGACCACTTCATTTCCGAGTCAGTAGCGTTGTGGTCCGCATCGAACCTCTCCGGCTTGTAGATCTTGTCCATAGTCGGTTGAGGGAGCTGAAGGAATCAAGTGAAATAAATTGAAATGAATGCGAGCGAAAAGCCTTCGGAGTGTCGGCTTTATTTCACTTGATTGAAGCCGATTCTACAGACTCATAAAGGAATACATGTGCAGCAAGGAATACACGTGCAGTCGATCACCGCAAAATAAATCAGCAATTAGCCAGCATAAGCACGGAGTCCGGTATACTCTCAATTCTCACCATTCAACGAGCACCAAGTGAACCACCACCTTAAATGACAATGCCCCAGGGACCATCCCACCGACCGCGCGGCATCACGGTTTTATCTGTCTCGTGTGCGAGCCGCGCGACATGTGATCACACGTCACATCCTTTAATTCATCACAATAATGTAGTGGTTTGGTGTTTTTAATAATGTAGTGGTGAGGTGTTTTTAATAATGTAGTGGTGAGGTATTTTGAATTATGTGGTGGTGAGGTGTTTTGAATAACGTGGTGGTGAGGTATTTTGAATAACGTGGTGCTGAGGTGTTTTGAATAACGTGGTGGTGAGGTGTTTTGAATAACGTGGTGGTGAGGTGTTTTGAATAACGTGGTGGTGAGGTGTTTTGAATTACGTGGTTGTGAGGTTTTAATAATGTTGTGAGGTGTTTTGACTTGTGTGGTGGTTACGTGGTGGTGAGGTTTTAATAATGTGGTGAGGTGTTTTGAATTGTGTGGTGGTTACGTGGTGGTGAGGTTTTAATCATGTTGTGGTGAGGTGTTTTGAATTGTGTGGTGGTTACATGGTGGTGAGGTTTTAATAATGTTGTGGTGAGGTGTTTTGAATTGTGTGGTAGTTACGTGGTGGTGAGGATTTAATAATGTGGTGGTGTTTTGAATTGTGTGGTGGTGAGGTTTTAATATTGTTGTGGTGAGGTGTTTGAATTATGTGGTGGTGAGGTTTTAACAATGTGGTGGTGAGGTGTTTGAATTGTGTGGTGGTGAGGTTTTAATAATGTTGTGGTGAGGTGTTTGAATTATGTTGCGGTGTTTGTCCCACTGGAGCGACGTGTGATGAGTTGAGCACTGCGAACGTGTGTGTGTGTGTGTGTGTGTGTGTGTGTGTGTGTGTGTGTGTGTGTGTGTGTGTGTGTGTGTGTGTGTGTGTGTGTGTGTGTGTGTGTGTGTGTGTGTGTGTGTGTGTGAATACATATACTGTATGTACTTTGTTCTGGTTTTTTTGACAGTATAGTATCAGACAACGTCCCGTATGACACCGTGGGACAACACTTTGTAGTTTGAGTCCATCGGCGGAAGTACTAGGAGAGAGGGAGGAGGAGGGTGTGGAGTGAGGAGGGGGGAGGAAAGAGAGAGGAGGGTTGGGAGTGAGGGGTGGGGAGGAGAGAGAGAGAGGAGGGGTGGGAGTGAGAGTGGCGAGGTGTGAGAGAGAGAGAGAGAGAGAGAGAGAGATAGAGATAGAGATAGAGGTAGACAGGGGGAACAGAGCAAATAAGACCACAGCTGATCTTGGTGTGATATTTAACCCCCTGGGGATCTTTGACTGGTCGAGGGTTAAACATGACTATCACTGCCAAGTTTGATTTAAATCCCTGAACCCAGAATCAAAATATTTAATAATTCTGGATGCCTGACCATGCGTCTGATGACGTTTAAATCTAAATCATATATCCCCCATGTCTACCAGATCGTAATTGACATTTCACATGAATTGATAAAGCGGTTCAAGAGAAAGAATTTTTTTTTAAAGATTATTGTTCAATCCAATATGGTTGCCAGACCATGTGACCTATTAATTATTTGTGAACACCCTGGTATCCCCAAGGATTGGGAAACATGTGGGTGAATTTTCCCCTCGATCTGTCAAGCCGTTCTGGAGAAGAAGATATTTAAAAGTTTATTCTTCAAAAAAAAAAAAAATCAGAGTTGCCAAACCATATGATCTATAACATTATAGGTGGATAACTTTTTGTTCCTCATCGATAAGTGATCATACCTGTAAAGTTTCGGCTCGATCTGTTCAGCTGTTTCAGAGACGAAGATTTTTGAAGGTTCTTAAGTTAAAAACAATATGGCTGCCAACCCACATGACCGATGACATCATCAATTCCCCTTCACCCCCCCCCCCATCCAATTTAGCCCGAGATGGCCCTCAAAAATTTTCATACTGAATGAATAAAGTGTTCGACATATGCAATTTTGACGTCAAAATGAAGCCACCTATGACATCATCAAAAAAAAAATCGCACGTTTCCCATGGAGAGTCCTTTACATCTGCCAAGTTTCAATTTTTTCCATGGAGCGGTTTCGGAGATACAGAGGTCCAAA
The DNA here is from genome assembly GCF_056783735.1 of Eptatretus burgeri. Lineage (NCBI taxonomy): Eukaryota > Metazoa > Chordata > Myxini > Myxiniformes > Myxinidae > Eptatretus > Eptatretus burgeri. Next base: position 135,382,015 of record NC_140963.1, read on the forward strand.
TTTTTCCCTTTTTTCTCAACATGGCTGCCACATCACGTGACCTATGACGTCATAATTATTACTATAACATTCTACATGAGTAGTCGCACCTATGGTGAAAATGTCGTGTCAATAGGGTAAGCGATTGCAGAGAAAACAGAGAAAATTAGCATGGACGGACGTACGGACGGACAACCCAAAAACATAATGCCATCGGTGACTTTGTCAGCGGAGGCGTAAACAGACTCGCAGACAAAATAAATGTCGTCTGCTATTTAGGATCAGCTGAGCAGCAGAGCATAGGTAATAAATGTACATGTATCAACTAAAAACCTTCAGTGGTTTGTCGAGAAAACAGAGAATCTTTTCCCCTTATTTCAATGCATTATTTCCACAATAAAAGCAATAATTATAAGGATGCAGTTCATCAGTGAATCTTTCCGTCCATATTCTTTTGTAACTTGAAGTTTGACCTCCATCACAAAGAACAGCCAATATAAAATAAATAATACCACAATGTGACTTTCCCACCCTCCCTTGGCATGTTCAGGGATGGTCGCCTGAACAGAATATGCAATCAGACCTTGTCTGTGGTGTGGGTTCAGCAAACTCCTCAACTAGATGTCCTACTAGAAATAGCTCTTCGACTAGTTTGTGTTGTTTATTTCATTGCTGTGAAGTGTTTTGCCGCCTCTTGAGTGTGCAGGAGGCTGATGCAAAAAACAAAACCAAAAACAAATGTAGAACTATAACTAGAACGGGCACTCATAGAGCGCATACCTTCGCCGCCACTACTTTTTTTGTTCTTGGTATTAGTGTGGGGAACTGGTTTCATATGAATGGTCTTATGACACAAACCACATATCTATAATGTCATGACCCCCCCCCGACTTTCGGGGGCTACGGACTAAACAACAATCAACTCACGTCATTTTGGCGAGTCTTCACTCGCAAGCTCGGTGAATACAACGTTTCAACAAGTGAAGGTAATCTCGTTTGATGCTTATTTCATGCAAATCGAATAAGAATTGACTGAGTTATGCCGAAAACCGCATATTTTTCAAGGGCGTGACCCCCCTCCTCCCGACATTTTACCCCAACCGGTGACATGTGTTATGACGTCATTGTGTCACAAGATTGGGCATTAAATTCTGAACATTTTGGTGCTGGGTTCATGTAAAGCGGACAAGAATTGACCGCGTTATGACAAAAACCACATATTTTTCAAGGTCGTGACCCCCCTGACCTTTGACCCCTAACCGGTAACAAGAGTATGGGCGTCATTGTGTCATATTGCATATCACAAGATGAGGCGTTGAATTCTGAACATTTTGGCGTTAGTTGCATGCAAATTGAATAAAAATTGACCGTGTTATTGTAAAAAGACGATTTTGACCTTTTCATGACCTTGACCTTGACCTTTGACCCGAACGATTAATACTTTTTGAGTTATACGAATCACAAGATTACAAATAAATAAATAAATACACGCCGACCAAAACAACCTTTTGCAGAATGCGAAGGTAATTAAGCTGAAATTACAACTGAACACCAAAAAGCAAATAACACTGATGCAGGGACAAAAAATATACTCATCCATTATATTCCATGTACTGTTGTAGGTATTTACCGAACGCCGCGACGGAATCTTTCAAACTAATTATTTCATTTTGAACCGGATCAAGAGCTGAGCTTGCTTCAATCATTAGGTGTTTCACAAACTAGCTCTGCGCACCATCATGCCAGGTTGCTTTGTGCAAAATGGCTACGTTGCACCAAGGTCTGCACACACATATTTCGGAACCAAAGACACCTTCATTATAAAAAGCACTAGCACAATGGGGTCAGCCTGATTAGCATTCCATTCTGAACCAATGGCTCATATGATGCAAGGATACCAGGTGCAAATGCCATGCATTGAATTTGTTCATCGTCTGCGAACGTCCTTGTACTCGTAATTCATGTAAAAGTCTTCTCACGTCTTATCCTGCTTGTGACTTATGTACAAGCTCGACGTGAACCTGAGAGTAATGTATGACAAAATGATTGGTGCAGGATACATGTATGATCTGCGTGTAATTGCATAACATTCCATCAATTGGTATTCACATATTTTTGGTCCACCTTGTGATCTTTCAACAATTATTATTATTTTTTTTTTTAAACAATGCAGGGATAGTCTTGTTTGCATTTGTTATGGACGAATATAATAGGCGTTGGAGTCATTGCTCCACTTGCAGCAGTATATTCGAATTCAAAATAAAATGCAGAGCTGCCTCTGACTGCTGTTGTACATTACAAGCAATACGTGGGTGATTCATCCTTTCAACAATGTTTCCAATGTCTGGGAAGCCAAAAAAAAAATGAAACACGTGAGTTTGATTGTTTTTGTTTTCATTTAACTTTTTTTTGCAGCTTCCAGTTTTATAGATATTGATCAGCTCGGTAGTGCGTTGATTTAACTTTGTGGCATTGCTCTCCCCGGTGTGGATTCGCTTCCCATGTCTGCTCAAGGCGGGAATTTCTGCACCGTGACACAGGGCGAAGATCTGTCCAGCTTTGATTCTCCACAATGGAAACGTTCACGACATGTCGTGAGTGCCCTGATGCTCTGTCAAGAGTATGGGCCTCCACCACTTGCATAGATATTGGTGCTATTACGCCAAATATTATGAAGAGCTTGAAAATTCATTTGACCATTTCATTTCAGATGCTAGATGAATACTGGTACAGTTTTGAGTTTACCACGTGAAGTTAAAAACAGGCCCAGAATCCTGTTTGTTACACTGAATGATCCTGACTTTGAGTTTCCTAAAATTTATGCTTCAAGCAAGGACTTTGTTCTTTGTATGGGAAAAGCGGGAAGGTTGTGGTCGGATAGCATGCCGATAACGTGATCATATTGGTTTATTCCATGATCTACTATCCCATTGGTCCATATAAAAAACCATATCATTATCTGGTGTTGTGAAGTCCCTATTCAAATGATACAAGACAGCTTCAGATTACCTGCCATGAAGTCAGTTTGATGACATGCCAGATAATATAGAGGAGCAAGACTGTTTTCTCCCTTTTATATCGCTGGTCAGAGGGGAAGGAGGTCAGGCAGGGAAATTGATTTCAGTATCTGGGAGGAACAGTGATCGGGGATGGTAAGTCCCCAAGATCCCTGGCTGGCACCTGTGTTCTCTAAAGTGATTAGTACATGGGATAAAGCCTGACAATACATATTGCATGTTAGCAGGGAAGAGATCTCCACAGGACATTTCTTACATGGACCAATTCTACCCATGATGATGTGGGGCTGAGCATATCAGCTCAGCATATATAGAAGGTGAAGAGAGTGCTTATTGGAGCCGCTGAATGCTTTATCGAGATGGGAAGCAGGATTTGCTTGTCAATTTGCTTAATTTGGTGTCAGAAGCTTTCCCACTGATAGAAGAGGTTTGTGAAGTTGTTGAGACGAGGCCATAACAGTAGAATATGTGATATTAGTTCCAAGATCATCAGCTGTGAATATTATGCTCTCAAGTAGCACCTGTTCCAGGTGGAGCATCAGGTGACAAGTTACTGAATTTTGGCCTTATGGATCTCTGCATGTACCTTGGCAGGGTATCTGCCTGACCTCCCTCCCTCCATCCATGTATGGCACCAAGCTTCTGCCCTGCCTTGACCACGATACTCCTCCACCTCCCTCTGTCCTCAGCCAACTACCTCCACTATCCATCCACCCCTACCTTACGAATATCCCTCCCAACACAATCCTCCCATCTCAGCCGCAGTCTACCTCTTTTCCTCCTATCTTACTTCCTTAATCTATCCGCTCTCCTTGCCATTCTCTCTTTCCCCATCTGCACCAAGTGTCCAGCCCATCTCAGCCGGCATTTCACCGATCTCTCCGTCAAGCTCATCTGCACACCAATCTCCTCCCTCAGTTCATCCATCCTCCTCCTCTCCACCCTCTTCACTCCAGCAACCCTCCTGACCCAGTTATTCTCGCGAATTGTTCTCCCAGTTGTCCCTCTGTTGTTGTCTCTGTTAATGCCTCCGTTTACAGGCCATAAAGATAGGCCGACATTACACAGGACGTCAGAACCTTCCCTTTCATTTTTCTTGATATCTTTCTGTCTGCCATTACTCCCTCCACCCTCCTCCTCCACACATTCACACCCACCTCAATCCTCCTCTGCACTTCTGGCTCGGACTTACCATCCCCGATCACTGTTCCTCCCGGATACTCAAATCGATTTCGCTGCCTGATCTCCTTCCCCTCTGACCTGATACTCAAAAAAAAAATTCTGTCTGCTACCCAACCTACATCACCTCAGTCTTCTCCCAACTAATTTTGAGTCCATGATTCCCAAATCCTGACTTCCACTCCCCCAGTACCTCCTCTCGCACCCACTCTCCATCATAACAACCAAATTGACCACATACAACATCCTCCTCCCTTTCCCACCCCTCAAGCTCATGGCAACATATACTGTATGTGTGTGTGTATATATATATATATATCTCTTTGGAAAAAATTAAGAGACCACTGCAAAATTATCAGTTTTTCTGGTTTTATAATTTATAGGTATGTGTTTGAGTAAAATGAACATTTTTGTTTTATTCTATAAACTACTGACAATATTTCTCCCAAATTTCAAATAAAAATAGTCATATATTTGCAGAAAATGACAACTGGTCAAAATAACAACAAAGATTCAGTGTTTTCAGACCTCAAATAATCCAAACAAAACAAGTTCATATTCATTTTTAAACAACACAATACTAATGTTTTAACTTAGGAAGAGTTCAGAAATCAATATTTTGTGGAATAACCCTGATTTTCAATCACAGCTTTCATGTGTCTTGGCATGCTCTCCACCAGTCTTTCACATTGCTGTTGGGTGACTTTATGCCACTCCTGGCGCAAAAATTCAAGCAGCTCGGCTTTGTTTGATGGCTTGTGAACATCCATCTTCCTTTTGATCACATTCCAGAGGTTTTCAATGGGGTTCAGGTCTGGAGATTGGGCTGGCCATGACAGGGTCTTGATCTGAT